>NC_091120.1:150584487-150892987 GCF_040183065.1 Periplaneta americana
TACTCTTCTATGAGTTTCTACCAATTGGAAGTCTCCAAATAATAATGTATAAATTGTTTCATTTTCCACAGGTATTCCTATCCCATTACATTTATTTTTCCAAGTTTCCAAAGATTGTTTATTGTTGAATAAAGTTGGTGACAGGCTACAACTTTAGCTGAGACCTTTCGCGACTAAGAATTCTTCCGATAAATATTTGCCAAACTTAGCTTTTGATATTGAATTTTAATAATCTACACTATCTACCAAAACGTAATTCGGCACTGTTTTTGCCCCTTTAGAACCTCGTGGTACCACCTCTTGTTGCTATAACAGCAGCCACCCTGCCAGGCATGCTCTCCACTAGTTTGTGTAGGATATCCACTGGAATGTGTCGCAACATGGCATTCAGTTGGACAATGGAAGTTGGCCGCATGTCCCGAGACCTCAATCGCCGGTTCAATTTGTCCCAAAGATGCTCAATGGGATTGAGATCAGGACTCTGTGCAGGCCAGTCCAACCGGTGAACATTACTGTCTGCATACTACTGCATAGTAGCCGCCGAAACATGGGGCCAACAATGTTCTCATATGCCACAATTCTGCCAAGATATGAGCTCTCATACAAACACGTCATGAAATATTAAAATTTCTTCCCATGGGTGGGGATGTTTCGTCCAATATACTCTATTGAAAGTGTATTCTTCTCCTCTAGATGGCAGGAACAACAAACTTGAATTTCTTATAAAAGGGAACAAGTCGTGAACTAAGCTCCATTTCAAAGTAAACATGAAAACTAAAGTGTTGAAATCTAGACTAAGGAGATGAGGGTCCTGTTCCCTTTTCATGCAGAATGAAAGAGCATACCTAAATTAGTATGACTACAGTCTTAACTCAATTTTGCCAAAACTGTGACTTATTCCCTTTTCATATTTAGTGATTTAATTGCAAATTTTCCTATTTTCCACTTTAGGTATAAAATTTTTTAGCTAATTAATTTTGTTAAGTTTTATAATTGTACTGGTTAAATTATGAATTTTCCTGAAAATTATCATCTAATTAAGTAATTTTTAAGTTTATTAATTTTCTAAGTTTTGTAATTTACTGATATAATTATTTTATATTTTTCCTTTATTTAAAAAAAAATAGTTTATTGATTTTGCTAAGTTTCATACTAAATTGTACTGATATAGCAGCTCCTATCCTGATCGGTACATAAAGTAATTACTGCCCAAATAGTCGCCATTTCCATAATACACATTTCTTTCGTTTGACATGAAAACTGTTAATAATACGCATAACTGAAATTGGATCAGGTTTTAAAAACATATTTAATCTATAATTAACTACATGAAACAATCACAGCCCACATTCAATATAATAAAGGAGTGAAGAAAGTAGCAATTAATTTAGTGTGACGGAAATAATTTTAGGAAAAATATAGGGGACAACTATTATTTCAGAAATTTTTTGGGGGAAAGTTTTCCATCTCATATCACTAAGTATGCCCTTATAATGACTATTTGTGTCGAGTCCATAAGATTAATAGTTCCCAAGGGAAAATATACTTTGGCAACGGTAAGAAAATTTATATAAAAAAAGTAAGTTAAGCCTTTAAGTTGAATGTAGGACAACACTTAAAAAAATATCATATGCATTAGCAGCTTTTTTTCTACGAAGACTAACTTCGATTGTTTATTTATCCACTTCAGTTACATAATGTTCTAGGAAGAAACGTAGTTACAATTCCAGGATATTGAGAAGGCAACAAGGTTAATGCACCGAAGGAAAACTTTACGTGTGTCAGTGAGAAATCCCCCTGAATTAAACGGCATCGTGGGTACACTTACAGACACTACTAAAACTATGCGTAATGGGAAATATTCATGGCCTTTGTTTTTCATCGAAAGTCGGTTCAGTTAGTGCGAAATATGATACAATAGCCTATCATAATATGTAATTATTCGGAAACATAAGACACTATTTGGGGGGGGGTATTTTACGACGTTGTATCAACATCTCAGGTTATTTAGCATCTAAATGAAATAAAGGTGAAATGAGTCAGGGTCCAACACCGAGAGTTACCCAGAATTTGCTTATAATTGGTTGAGGGGAAAACCCCTGAAAAAACCTCAACCAGGTAACTTACCCCGACCGGGATTCGAACCCGGACCACCTGGTTTCGCGGCCAGATGCACTAGCCGTTACTCCACAGGTGTGGACGACACCTTTCTTCCTCAAAAAACGTCAAATAAATTGTAATAAAATGACACGTAAACAGAAAGCACTATTTCGTTAATGGCGCCATAAAATGTATTGCAGCAACTGTTTCCGAAAGGCAGTGAATCTTAGCTACTCTTCGTTTCTTTCTTCTTTTTCCTTTCTGTTTCTTGTTCGTCATCTGTTGTAAAGATCTACGGTGACATTCATATCTGCTGAAAAGTTGTATAATACAATGAAAAAAGTGACAGGGGATTTGACAAAATTCCTATGATTGCTTGTAACGTCTATACAGGAATTAGAGTAATGAAATTAGGACACATGAATACAATTTTCTTTAAGATTTGTATGCATATATGTATTATTCACACTGCAAATGAGTAAATACCCGGTGGTAGTGGTAACTAATTAAGCTCAATAATGACAATTGAGAATAAACACAATTAATAATAAAGTCAATTAATAATAAATTAATAATAATAATTAATATTAATAGTAAATAATAATAAATTAATTATAATAACAATAGTATAATAATATTAACAAGGAACATCCTAAATTAAAGGAAGCACGATCATTTTAAATAACATTCAAAGTAAATCTAATTTGTATCTTAACCCTAAGTTCGAACTAAAACCCACGAGTATGATATGTTCATACATGCACAAGTACCTTTCAGCACTACACTCATTTCGCTGACAATTCACTCACTGCACTGGAATTACGACGCATTTCACTGACACTGTCCTGATTTCACTAACACTTCAAAAACATTTCACTGTTCAATTACCACTAAAACTATAAAACTTCACTGGCACAAAACACTTCACTGACACAACACACTTCACTGGCACAACAACTTCTTCACTGATACAACGCTTCAAATAACAAAACATCAATTACACCGTGCATAATATACTATCGTCTATTAGTAAAGTCCTTAAGCCTATTTTTAAATACATTTTTGGTTATTGGTAAAGCCTTTAGTAAGACTGCAGGTAAAGCATTCCAGTCCCTGATAGTACGATTGAGAAAAGAAAACTTTCCAGTGTCCGTCCTCTTGTCTTATTTCCCTCAATTTATATGAGTGGTCGTTCCTTGAAGAGTAATTTGGCGGCTGCAACCTATTTTTTATTTCTCTCCACGCAGACTCACCTCTGTATGTTTTGAACATTGCGCATAATCGAATTCGTGTTCTCCTGTCCTGTCCCATTTTAATGTTGAATTATTACGACAACACTTGAGAGCCCATTTTTTAATCTTTTCCAAAGTCTTAATATGTTTTAATCTGTAAGGATCCCAACATGCAGCACCATATTCCATTACTGGACGAAATATTGACTTATGCAATCTCTTTGGATTTATCAGAGCCTTTTCTTAGTACCTTCATCACAAAGTGTAACGCTCTCCATGCTTTTCCCGCTGTGTCAGTAACGTGTTCCCCCCAGCCGAGATCGCTGCTAAATGTATCTAACAAACGGAATGAAATAAGCTATCACTAACTGTCAACCTTCCAATAATAACGCATTTAAACAGAATGTAGACTAGACTATTATGAGGACAAGTAAATAATTGCTTTTGACCCACACATACTAACAATTATTTAACTGGTATATTGTACATAAGCATATGAGAATATTCCGTATATTTTTTTATTGTTTTTATTTTATCCATCTGTATGTGAATAATGTCAAGCTTTTATTAACTTTCTATAGCTACGCATGTATTGTACACGCATCTGTTTCGCGTCCATGACAAACATCAATTGAATAACATTATTCTTTTAAATTATTGTAACCACAATCCATGGTTTATTATAAACACTTCGAAGTATATTATGCATGCAGTGTGGAAGGTTCTCTTAAAGAACGAGTTCTCAGCATGAATGGAAATGGCCTCTATCATTTTGTTCATTCGCGTTTAGATTTCCCAGAAATAGCCATGATAAGGTTCAATCCCACATTGAGAAATACGCATTTTATAAACGTCTTTACATTATGGTTCTTAGCCTTATCGAAAACTATTAACAAGAATGTAACAATATTTACACAAATATACAAATACAGAAATTTACGGCTGTAAGTTATAACAATGAATTCTTAGAATCTATGGATCCTCTAAGAGCTAACAACACAATAAATTTTAATGTATGTTTTTCTGTCCGGGGATTAGTTAAATAAATCATTATCTAACACTTAGTTCAAGCGAAGTCATCTTGTAACAGATTAATGGCATTAACATCTTAGTGAACTCGCAAATAGAGCTTGTAGATTGTACTAGGAACTTGGAGCAGGAACTCGATAGGTGTAAACTGAATATAGTATCAATAGCCTACCTCTGCTGAAAATGTTGGTCATCTTCAGAATCGAGAAGAATTATTTAACACAAAAAAGTACGAAGTACACTGAGAAACAAATAATTTGACAAATGGTGTCAATTAAGAGAAAAAGGAAAAGGTGTCTGCCTGTATCGAGAATCTACAGCCAGCTAACACCTGGATAAGACGATACGTCTTATCCAGGTGTTAGCTGGCTGTAGATTCTTGATACAGGCAGACACCTTTTCCTTTTTCTGACACAATGGTTTATCTTCTGCTGAGTGGAGAGACGGCCTGAAGATACAGCAAATGTGGCATCGGTACGAGCCATCCCGGGTAGGAGTCCAAACAATAACTGCTGCCGAGATAGAAATCTTGCCTCATGTCTTGGGTTTCTGTCCTTTTGGTGAAGTCTTCCGTAACAGCCGCCAACATTCCATAAGTTTATCTATTGCCACTGCATTGCGCAAAAAGGACTATACAGTATTAAAGTCCACGGTCTTGACAGCAACGGGAGCAATAGACGCATAGACATGATCGTCATGAAACCGCCTGCTAAGAAGGGATATATTTTTAGATCCTACAATTAGGTTCGACAGTCATTTCACATAACTACAGGAAGTAGACAAAGAGAAAAGGTAAATATACTATAAAGAACGATACCAACAAAATGGTATACAAATCAGAGGCCTTCTAGTCGGAGTTTGGGGAACGATATCAAAACTAACGGCTCAGATTTTAAAAGATTTTGGCCTTGAAAATACATTGCTACAAGATATAAGCCTAAAGACTATTAGAAGTTCTAAAACAATTTTTAGACTTCATTTGTATAGCCAGATATGATGTTTTATTTCATTTTTTTTTTTTTTTAATTTTTGTTATTGATTTCTGTATGATACTTTATTGTTTTGTAATTGTTAATTTATTCTTGCTAAGTATTTAAGTCAAGTTAAAGTATTCAATTCTTTGATTTTGTTTTATTTTTTTAAATTATTTTGTTCATTATTCTTTGTAATTATGACAACTTCTCCATGTACAAAAATAATAAAATAAACTAATTCTAAAATCGCGACGGACTGTAAAGAAAACAACAAACACCGGCAAAGCTCAGTCGGCTGAAGCGCTTGCCTGCCGATTCAGAGTTTCGTTCGGGGGTGGATTCGATTCCCGCTTGGGCTGATTACCTAGTTAGGTTTTACGAGGTTTTCCTCAATCGTAAGGCAAATGTCAAGTAATCTATGGCGAATTCTCGGCCTCATCTCGCCAAATAACAATTCACTATCACCGAATAGAGTGACCAGACGTCCTCTTTTGTCCGGACATGACCTCCTTTTTAGGCCTTTGTCCGGGGTCCTGGCGGATTAAAAAAAAGCAAGAAATGTCCTTCTTTTCGTAACTCGTATGCCTGATATTTTGAAATTACGTGATTTGACGCCTTTTTCAAGTAATTAACCTGTAGGTGGCAGCAGCATCGACGGAATATACTCTTTTCCAAAGATCGTAACTCCCTTTGCTCCTCCTTGTTATGGTCGTTGCTCAGAGGTAGCTAGTAAATCGAGGTGCGCATGTGAATCTAATTAGATATTTTCTGTCCTTTTTAATAATTATAATTTCCTTGACTTTCATACGTAGCTAAGTAACTGTAAAATCATTATTATTAAAGTTGTTTCATAATTATTTTGTAATAAAACAGAGACTAACATACTTTTAAGTATGATATAAACCTTAAGGCCCGTAATACACTATACCGAGAACTATATAGACTACTATACAAAGTCTTTAGGCTTGATATGCGCTGATAGAAATAAAGTTACATAAATACGAACATCTGACTTTGTATTAATTGTTCAATTTAATTCAGGCAATATAAATCTTATAGGCTACAATTAGGTTAGGTTACCTGTGGGAGCGGAAAACATAGATGGTGGGGTAGCTATGTTTTAAAAACATCGCTAGCCGACCAATGTCAGCTATGCCTTATTTTGAGCGTTACTCCGTGCTCGACAAACGCATTACGTATTTCTCGCTGTAGTGTGTTAAGGCTCATTCACGATGAAAATTAAACATAACGTAAGTGTTATCTTAAGAATATAAACGTTGCGGTAAAATCAAGAAGTCATACCATCATTCACGATGGGAACATAAACATAACAGTAAACATACTCGGTAACCATGGAAACATAACAACGACGCCATTTCCTCATATCCTGTCGTATACTTCAGCGCTCCACGATTGTGTACTGTTTGCAAATCACGTAAGCATAAGCATGAAAGTTTGGCGTTTGCAAACTTTCATGTTAACGTCTTATGGTAATGTTTATGTCAATGCTTATGTGAATCGTTGTGAATGATCCCATTTGGTAGCCTGGGCGCAAACTTCTGTGTTTATGTTATGGTTATGTTTAATTTTCATTGTGAATGGGCCTTTACGGTAAAATCAAGAAGTCATACCATCATTCACGATGGGAACATAAACATAACCGCAAACATACTTGGTAACCATGGAAACATAACAACGACGCCATTTCCTGATATCCTGTCGTATACTTCAGTGCTCCACGATTGTGTTCTGTTTGCAAATCACGTAAGCATAAGCATGAAAGTTTGGAGTTTGCAAACTTTCATGTTAACGTCTTACGGTAATTTTTATGTCAATGCTTATGTGAATCATTGTGAATGATCCCATTTGGTAGCCTGGGCGCAAACTTCTTTGTTTATGTTACGGTTATGTTTAATTTTCATTGTGAATGGGCCTTTTCAGGCTTAAATCTGTACTGTAAATATTTTGTAACAAAATAGTTATTGACGTAATTTAAAGTATAATATTGATCTGAGCCTAAATATAAGTACACATTTTCTTCCCTCTTTTTTCGAACAATGTCCTCCTTTTTAAGCTTTGTGTCCTCTTTTTTATCGATGACAATCTGGTCACCCTAATCATGAATAGCATTAGCATTTCGACTCGATTAATTCTCTGTCACTTTTTAAACTTATTTCCTTTTCATTCATGTGTATTTACCTTTTATTTTTGCTACTTGTGTTATTCCTCCTTCGCATCAGTTTTCTTTATCTCTCCTTTTTTCCCTCGGATCGCATTCTGCTAACGCGTCTATTTCCCAGGCTGTCCCAATTATTTAAATTTCTAGTCCCATAACTGAAATTATTTATACATGCAATTTACAGTTGACTTATATGAATAAATATTGAAATGCAAACTTGCATCCTCCATTCTGAGAAACAGAAACACAGCAGCAGTTAGTGTGAATTATGAAGCTTGTTCACGCAATAATGAGTAGCAGTACATTTAACTTGAAATGTATGCGATAGTTTAGTATTGAATGCTGCCGCGAGGGTGCTCTAATGGTCAGCTTTGTGTAGTGCTAATGGAGACAAAGCCAAAGTGGCTGAGGACATTTGCATCTCTCCGCACTTTGCAGAAATGCCCTAACTCCACGCTCCGTAAGGGCGACGAAGCTGTAGTATTGAAACCTGACGGTGGGCCTTATAATGAGTCACTTTTGACTCGGTTCTGTTCATTCACGTGCTGTGATTTAGAAGGCTACTCTTTTCAGATGCTCTGGACTAAAGGGGACGTAAGATAGGGGTGGGACTAGGGTGGAGTTTTTTCTGTCAGTCTACCGTAAGGACGTCGATGATATCCAAGCCTTTATCTCTACTTTGCTTGTATACAATAGCAAACCGTTGCAGGTGACACCAGGAGAAAAGTAAGCAAAGTAACTTGATATGTGACATATTTTTGTATAGGCTTTAATATCGCAACTGACATCAGCGGAGGAACTGGTTCAACTGAACAAATACGTAAATTAATACACTCGACTTTCAACTTAGGATCATTTATAAGTTTTCACAATGACTGCTGCAGACATGGGAGTCAGGGTTGTTAAAGCGCTACGACTCAAAGGATCAAGATTATAAAGTTCGTGACTTCGAATCCCGGTCTGTACTTGACAAGTTTTCGGACTTTTCCATTCTAGGTTTGAGAAAACAATCATAAAAGTGTTTATAACTTTAAGGCCCGATTGTATAAACCATTTAATCTTAGATCAGAGGTTAAATTGATCCTTGTTTCAGCTGAACTTGGAATTTTGTGTTGTATAAAGTATAATCTGAGATTAATTTGTCTCAAACTAAAGTCAACTTTGACTGAAGAAATTTCTCCGATTAAGTTAGATGATCCAAGTTCAGTTATTTCTTTTTTGTTTGAATTATACGAGTGACAGATTGTGCAAATAAAATATCCATTACTATTATTAATATTAATAGATAGACTATGATAGGTACATTTATGTATTTTTTTTTCAATTTATTGCCTTAATACACAAACAATCTTATATTTTATAAGGCTCTATCGTGTTCAGCAGTTTCAAATAACATAACCTATAATTATATTATGTTTATAACAACCATTAATTATTAATGGATATGATAGATACATTCATAAATTTTCAATTAACTGTATTACTAAACGAAAATTGTCGTTTTATAAAGCTTTATTATGTTTAGCAGTATCAAACACCATAACATGATAACAACTCGGAGAACAGTCAACCTTCTTCTTATTGTCCGCCATTATTTACATTGGCACAAAAACCAGTGTCTCCAACAGAGTGTACGGAAACTCGCCAAAAAGTAGTTGTAAAGTCGCTAGATTTCTCATTATCAACAAAGAAAGATTAAATTTTGTCACTATGGGGTGCTAAAAAGGTCACTAAATCCCTATTTAAGCAATATAAAAGTTAAAAGAAATTGTTGTTGAAAAAGAGTTAAAGTCGCTAGATTGGCAACACTGAACAAACCTGTATAAATGGTCCGCGCATCACGTATTTCACCTGTTTATGGAGATGTTGCCAAATCCTTTTCACGTGAACTTAGATTGCGTTAGAACCAAGGTAATTTGTACGCAGAAATGAGGCATCCAGTGAGAGAGTGATCTATGCCGAAAATTTTCAATTTTGTGTTATTGGTACTTTCATGAAGTACACAAAGTGTTCTCTTTGTATACATAATATTATTAACTTCTGTGACATCCTTCCCAGTTTATTTTGCAAAGTTAATTTTCGTAATTTACTTCAGTCGCATTTCTACGGCGAGAGAGTGATCTATGCCAGGCGGAAAAAGATTTGCGGAACCTGTCGTCTGCACGGAATAGCCAATTGCCGCGTCTGTTTCTGTTCGACTGTTCAGACAGGCTAATAGCCACGTTTGTTACTGGTGACGTGATAGTTGTTGATATCATGGCGGACGGTGAAGGAGAGTTAGAAGCGAGCAGCTGTGAGAAATCGAGAAAACGAGTGAGAAATGATGAAAAATGGAAAAGAAAACGGGCTAAGGTGTGTAGGAATTTAGGATTAGAATACGTTAGTGACAAAACACGTAAGATTGTTCCAGCAAAGCAGGAAGGTGTTGGGTGTAATTGCAGCGGCAGAACAGAGGCAGCTAATGTGAATTGGTGTAAATCTCACGTGCTCACAGAAAATGAGAGGGATGAAATATTCTGTCAATTTTATAAAATTGGGGATTATAATGCGCAAAATGCTTTTTTTATTTGGACTGATAAGTCGACAAGAGTGTAGTGGCATTTACTTGAAGAAAAGGAAGAACGAAAACTCTAGTAGACGTCACGTGTCGTTCATATACCGTGTCTTTCATGGGCAGTTGAATAGGGTATGCAGCAAGGGGTTTTGTGATGTTTTCGGAATTTCGAAAAGACGCCTTTCCACTGCTAGAGGAGATAGGAAGGTAAATATAAGCCAATCTAATGGAAACGATTCAGAAGATGAGGAGGAAGGTTGTAACACTTCAAAAGTTTCACCCCCTGTTGATCGCAGAGGTAAGCATCGGAATTATAAACATAAAACTAGTGATAGCGATGAAAAATCAGTGATCGAGCATATTACGAAATTTCCTCTGTATGTAAGTCATTATTGCAGAAATAAATTACAGAAAAAGTATATTAAGGCTGTTAAATCTGTTGCTGAGATGTATAGGCTTTACAAGGAAGAGAGAGAGGCTCTAAATCTGAATAGTGTGAGTTACGACATTTACAGAACCATATTTAATACACGGTTCAATATAGGTTTCAAAATGCCTCACACAGATACGTGCAAAGTGTGTGACGCATGGTTGGCAAAAGAGGAGGATATTATCCCCTTAGACATACGACTACATCAAACACAGGCAACAGTAGCATACAGTCTTCTTTCGATCTGAATGCCTAGAGGAAAATTGTGATTATTGTCTGATAACTTATGATCTTCAGAAAGCTCTGCCAACACCTAAAATACCAACAGGTTTAGTGTTCTATTTAAGACAACTCTGGGTGTATAACTTAGGTGTTCATGTTTGCAACAAAAAAACTGCCTTCATGTGTATGTGGCCCGAAAATATTGCATCTCGAGGTGATTCTGAGATTGCATCATGCCTATTTAAGATTTTAAGTGTGCCTGAAAATACGTTAAGGAAACGCAAATTGCGATTTTTTTCTGACAGCTGTTCTGCACAGAACAAAAATAATATTCTCTATTTCATGTATTATGCTCTTGTTATGATGGGAATGTTTGATTGCATAGAACATTATTATCTAGTTCCTGGACACACATTTTTGCCTTCCGACCGTGATTTTGGTGTAATTGAAAAGAAAATCAGAAAAACGGATTATGTATTTACACCAGATGATTGGTTTCGTCTCGTAGAAAATTCGAGATTGAAAAATCCTTTCCAGGTTTTAAGAATGGGAACTGAAGATTTAAAAAATTTCCATAATGCAGCATCACTTATTGTGAGGAACCAGAAAAACGCGTTGGGTAGAAAAATGCCACTGCGAAAAATTGCAATTCTCAGGATACAAGCTACTAAACCTGGTATCCTGCAGTACAAAACAAAATATTCCGATATCTGCCCATGGGAGGAAGTGCAAGTTTTCTACAAACCAGCTGGAAGACCTAATAAAGGTAAAAATCTGGCAATGCCATCCCAAGAAACACTGCGAAAAATATTCCTTCCATCAAATATGGAGTGTTTGTATCCTGCTGGAAGAAAAATAAGTGCTAAAAACACAAGGATCTGATGTCTCTCCTACCTTATATACCACAGAATCACCACGCGGTGTATTACGCCCTCCAGCCAGATAATTTGACTGCAGCCGAGGAAGTCGAGGACGATCCAGACAACTAAAGGTACTGAGAATAAATGATAGATTTCTATGTTTGTTTCAGCATGAGTTCCATATTGAAGTGTAGATCAAAATATTTTAATCATAAGATACAAAATCTTCATAGTGACAGTAATGATGAAAACAGATACGAGTTAGATATTGAGCTAGAGAGGCAAGAAGGAAGGCAGACGGACAGATAGACTGATTCTTGATCTGACATGTGGTTGTGTAAGAACTAGAATATAGTAAAGCAAAAGTTAACGACATGCGACTTCTTATATTTTAAGCATATTGTAACGTTACATTGTTCTCTTTCATTATAGGAGAAAGGGGCCTAAGGCAGTGGAGAAATATTGAAATGGAACACTGAAATTAATTTTTGTAGATACTTTAAAATGTCAACTTCAAGATGGAAAATAAAACAATGTATGCTAACTTGAAATTTTTTAAAGTTATTGAAATAAATACAAAACTCTAGATATCTCTGTTCCACTCAACTCTGGCATAGATCACTCTCTCACTGGATGCCTCAAATGTTTTATACAATAGAAAAAGTGTCTGAACTCGGTTCACTTTTCGATCTTTGATCAAAGTTGATCTTTAGTCAGGGAGTTTTATACAAATGGGCCTAAGGGATACGTTATTCTATCGCAATATTACTTCTTATTTTCACTCTCTTACACAGTGGAACTTAGCCTGGACTTTGTATCACTTATTCAGTGTCAGTATGGGCTTATTTTTCTGAAAAGTATGGTTCTATCTTCAGTGTTAGCAGGGACGTTATTTATGGTAGACAAGATTAATGTAGCTTTGTAGAGTTCTCTGTTATTTTCCCCAATAAATTTCACATTACCAACACTCTTTTCTTTAACGACCATTTTCCTTAATTTAATATCACTTCCTGTGACCAAAAATACGGTTATAGGGTAGCGTAAGAGTATCGGTGATGTTGGATTTAATGATAATAAGACTAATAAAAATACAATGGCGACTGATATATAAAGGGATAATTTGTGTGAAAAAATAATAGTACATTTTATGATCAAATTTCAGGGTATTTTGCCGTCTGCTGCAAAAATAACAGTTCAGATCTTGCTACATTGCCCTGATGATGGATCCGTATGCAATTCTATTAGGTTGGAGAATTTAAGTTCCAGCACACGGTGGAATACAAAGTCACCGTGAAGCATAACATATAATAATAATAATAATAATAATAATAATAATAATAATAATAATAATAATAATAATAATAATAATAATAATAATAATAATTGGGTAAGGTTGCATATATCGCACCACTTTAGCATTTATAATTTTTATTGAATAATACAATTTTTATTTTCTGCATTCCTTTACACAAATACATTCCCAGAACGTTTACCTTTCATGTAAAAAAGAATCCTTGAATTGAATTGAATTTTTTTAATTAGAATGACATTTTCGAAACACTTGTCAGTGGTGCCATTTAGGCAACTAGTTTCCTAAATAGCACCTGCAGTTTCTTAAATCGCACCTCTTTAACTGCAGGGAACAGGATGAAGGAAAGCTTTTAATATTGAACATATTTAACAGTATTTAATATGAATGATGTAATAAATTAAAATTACAAGTTTATTGAAATTAATGAAAGAGAGTAACCCATCTTCAAATGAAATTGAAAAATTGAGCATAAATTACGCAATATTTAAACTTCCTGAATGCGTATTTATTGTTATACATTTTCCATGTGCTTCACCAGGCAGTTCAGACTGTAAACTGCGTCACCTTTTCTCCACGATTATCTCGAAGCCACCTAAGAACTGCTTCATGATTTAGCTGTCTCAAATGGTTTGAAGATAGAAACATCTAAAGGCTGAGCCTCTGAGTATTATGACGAGAAGCTGAAATAGGAACACATCATTTTACCGAGATAATCTAGCTTCTCAATTTTTGGATTGGGTCGTATAGGTGGACACACAGAAGCAGCACTTTTTTCTATGGCAGGTTTCAGTGGCAAATAAAATGTTTGGGCTATTCCACAAATAGTTCACTGTTTATGTAATCTGAACCAGAGCAAACAAATAACGATCCTGGAAGAACATCGGCTGATAATTCGGGATGCACTGTTTGACGTTTAAAAATTATCATAGGTGGCACAAAATATCTGGTGCGCTTGTACAACACACACTTGTTGTATTAACGCTCTTTTCACCACTTGATATTGCACCCACCTGATGCATTCTTCGTTCAGTTAAAATTTTTGGGCCTTCTTTTGTACGGCTAGAATTGTTACAGTTGCTCATATCGTCGCACTGGTGCGAATTAGGCACCTACAAAGTGGTGCGAATTGAGAAACTACGTCATAAGTTATTATTTCCTTCATTCTAGCCTATAATCACCACATATTCGAAAATCCTACTATGTTAAATGTTCTTTAATATTTCTTTAAACCAATAACATCTTAAGATTGTGAATTCCTTTGCATACAAATCCGTTATATATTTACAAAATGTTAGCTAAATATGCATCCACCTGAGCGATTATATTAAATACACTAACACCATGTTGCTGACACAAAGAAGTTGCAGAAATCAAGTGTCATGGTGGAAGTTCATATGATAGATTGTAACAATACCACTAGATGCTACACTACTACAGTAACTTGTTTTAAACTAGCTGTGGTGCCATTTAGGAAGCGGTGCGATTTATGCTACTCTACCCTATAGTTCTTGCATAATACTGCTAAATTGCAGAAGTTCAAGTGACGTCGGTGCTCTTTCAGCTACCTAGCAAAAGTATAAGTAATACAGATGGTTAAGACAAAATATCTTTATTTTCCCCCAAGCCAGATTCTACATCCTACTCTTATCATTCTGTACTGTTCTATTTGATATTTATTTATTTATACTAATTTAATTACACAAGGCATAAAAAGTAAGGAACACCCGTATGAGCAAAGCTCGTTTTCGGATGCAGATCCATTACAAATACCAAAATTAATGCACATAAATTTTATGGGCTATATATAACAAAAAATAAGAACACAAAAAAACTTTACACATAATATCAAAATTTAAGTATTACTGATAAGTAGGTGTTAAATTTTTTATTGAAATTAAAAACAGAAAGTGTTGATAATTTAAGGTCAATTTTAATAAAATTATGAAATTATATTTTCTTGGATCTAGACTAATACTGTGTTTTAAACCTGCAGTTGTGAAAAACTTTTGCTCTCTTAAGGGTAAATTAGCAATTCGTCTAGTACTGTAAATATAAGAAAATGATATATAATCTTTACGATTTTTGTGATAATACTTCAATAATGTGTAAGTTATTTGTGTAAGTGTTCGATTTTTAAAATCTTAAATTCACAAGAGATTAATTAAGAAGCGTAATCGATAGATTTTAAAGCATATTTTAACTATTTTTTCTTAATTTAGAGGATCTAAAGAAATTTTTGAAGTTCCGCCCCACTCAATTATCTCAATTGGATGGTGGACTGAAAAAGAACTAAATGAACTGTACGTAAGATATTGATTGCTAAAATAGGGGAGGAATGACAAACTCATAAATTGAAAAACTTACTGAAAAATATTGTTTGAAAACATACAGCACAATGAATGAAATTAGCTAAACGTGTCACTCTACCTGCAAGTAATATTAAGTACAAATTTTGTAAATTATTGACGATGTGACACATTAAGAATCCAACTGGTTATTTATGGTTGTTTATCACTACATTAATAATATTTTGGCTACTGGTAATACCTTTAAAATTATACTATATGATCATCCAATAGGGTAGAGTAGCATAAATCGCAACGCTTCCTAAATGGCACCACAGCTAGTTTAAAACAAGTTACTGTAGTAGTGTGGGATCTAGGGGTATTGTTACAATCTACCATATGAACTTCCATCATGTCACTTGATTTCTGCCACTTCTTTGTGTCAGCAACATGGTGTTAGTGTATTTAATATAATCGCTCAGTTGGATGTATATTTAGCTAACATTTTGTAAATATATAACGGATTTGTATGCAAAGGAATTCATAATCTTAAGATGTTATTGGTTTAAAGAAATATTAAAGAACATTTAACATAGTAGGATTTTCGAACATGTGGTGATTATAGGCTAGAATGAAGGAAATAATAACTTATGACGTAGTTTCTCAATTCGCACCACTTTGTAGGTGCCTAATTCGCACCAGTGCGATATGAGCAACTGTAACAATTCTAGCCGTACAAAAGAAGGCCCAAAAATTTTAACTGAACGAGGAATGCGTCAGGTGGGTGCAATATCAAGTGGTGAAAAGAGCGTTAATACAACAAGTGTGTGTTGTACAAGCGCACCAGATATTTTGTGCCACCTATGATAATTTTTAAACGTCAAACAGTGCATCCCGAATTATCAGCCGATGTTCTTCCAGGATCGTTATTTGTTTGCTCTGGTTCAGGTTACATCAACAGTGAACTATTTGTGGAATAGCTCAAACATTTTATTTGCCACTGAAACCTGCCATAGAAAAAAGTGCTGCTTCTGTGTGTCCACCTATACGACCCAATCCAAAAATTGAGAAGTTAGATTATCTCGGGAAAATGATGTGCTCCTCGTCATAATACTCAGAGGCCCAGCCTTTAGATGTTTCTACCTTCAAACCATTTGAGACAGCTAAATCATGAAGCAGTTCTTAGGTGGCTTCGAGATAATCGTGGAGAAAAGATGACGCAGTTTACAGTTTGAACTGCCTGGTGAAGCACGTGGAAAATGTGTGACAAAAAAAACGCATTCAGGAAGTTTAAATGTTAGGTAATTTATGCTCAATTTTTCAATTTCATTTGAAGATGGGTTACTCTCTTTTATTAATTTCAATAAACTTGTAATTTTAATTTATTACATTATTCATATTAAATACGGTTCAATATGCTCAATATTAAAAGCTTTCCTTCATCCTGTTCCCTGCAGTTAAAGAGGTGCGATTTAAGAAACCGCAGGTGCTATTTAGGAAACTAGTTGCCTAAATGGCACCATTGACAAGTGTTTCGAAAATGTCATTCTAATTTTTAAAAAATTCAATTCAATTCAAGGATTCTTTTTTACA
Organism: Periplaneta americana; assembly: GCF_040183065.1. Taxonomy (NCBI): domain Eukaryota; kingdom Metazoa; phylum Arthropoda; class Insecta; order Blattodea; family Blattidae; genus Periplaneta; species Periplaneta americana. Next base: position 150,601,258 of record NC_091120.1, read on the forward strand.
TGGAAGGTAAATGTTCTGGGCATGCATTTCTGTAAAGGAATGCAGAAAATAAAAAGAGTATTGTTCAATAAAAATTATAAATGCTAAAGTGGTGCGATGTACGCAACCTTACCCTATTATATCTCTGGACAATAAGCAAATATAGTCTATTATTAGAGCTTCTCTAAAGTAATGTCGGTTTTATAAGTTTGCTGTTTTGTAAGATTTTAATTACTTCCTTTAGTTGTGCAATACAATTTCCAGGACGCAGTGGTAATATTGCGTACTGTGAGCAAATAACATTCATCAATTATTTATACAAAAAAATCTAAAATGGAGGCGATAAAGTTCAAGATTACAATTCTTCTAAACCACTACTGAAAACATGAAAAACATGATTATGAAGCTACTGCTGCTGCGGCTCGAAAAATATGTGAAGTAGAGGGTGAAGATATCGTTAGTGAGCGTAAAGCACAACAATGGTTCCAGAGTTTCAATAATAGCGAAGGAGACATTAAAGATTTACAAGGTCCTGTAAGGCCTAATATATGGAATATTATGAAACACGCAGAGTTTTGGAAGGAAATCCACAAAACTAGTTGACTACTCTGAGCTTGTCAGAAGAATTTGGTGCTTTAAATGTTACAATATATCGCCACATTAAGACACCTACAAAATCATACAGAATTTGTAGGTATGTATCTCATTAATTGACACCTGAACAAGCTCAACGCAGAGCAGATACCCAAGAAGGGATATATTTCGGGACGAAACATAATGTCCTTAGTTCCAGAAAGTAATAGAGGTACTCACCCCATACCGCCCACTGTAAATATGAGTGAACAAAAGGCAACCTTTCTCATATCGTAAAAATCACTCAGAAAGTAGCATTGCCTTCATGCGGTGGAGTGGGACGTGGATGACATGATTTGTCTCGAACTATAATTGTTCTGCACACGTCTTAACAAGCTGTTCCCATGCAATTTCCAATCTTACCCATCCTCTTCCTAATCCTTCCAGGGAAAACCAGTGTCAAGTCTGGGATGAGCCGCAATAAAGTAGCCGACTTTTGAAAAGAAGCTGGAGTAAAGGAACAAACTGGAAAAATGTTGAAAAATTAAAATAAACAGCTTTTCAGGTTATTGCTTAAACTATTTACTTTAAATTTAGTAGACCTGATGTGGAAATGGGATTTTCCGAGCAATTAGAAAGTATGGTTCTCGGTTGGATTAATCCTACCTTTTTGAATGAGACAGGAATGTCATTTTACAAACAACAATTTGTAAATGCCTATAGTTTGAGATTTTAGTAGGTACTTTGTTTTGTACAGGGAGCAGCTAAAATGCATGTGTCCCACATCTCCTCTTATTTTCTCCTAATCCAGTAAAGCAGAACAGTGCTTGTAGTTCGTTGTGTCATTCATTTCATTAGTTCTCTAGTTTTAATACCTACAATTTAAAGTGCAGGTGAGTTTATCTACTGCTTTTAACTAACTAAAATGGCCCCTGTATCTTAAACCCTAACGACAAAAATAAAATCATGGATTGCGATGGACGAAGCTTTCCCTACAGATGGAAAAATAGTAACGTGTCAAGTGTGCGGTGAAAAAGTCGGGTGCTCTATGAAATCACAACTGGAGAGTCTTACTTATCCTATACCTGCCAGATATTGAAATTAAATATTTTCAATAATTTACATATTTTGATACATATTCAGCTTATTTTTCTTACATAAATATGTACATATTTCACATCTTGATATTACATACAAATCCGGTCCCTACTTATAAGGGACGTTTATTGTGCCCCTCGTTGGTGTCTGTGAAATGATCGTGCTGGACGGAGACCGCATGAGAAGCGAGCTGCTGGTGTTCGGTGAAAGTTCTGCAATATCTAGTGACCGTTACGAAACAGTATTTATCGTCTATGTAAAGATTATTGTTTTTGGTCCTACAGAATATTTTTTTTATTTTATTTTTTTTAATTTTTTATGTTTAATATTGGTCGACCAGCAAACTTGCTATACAGACCACTGTTAAATGATGGAATATCACATGCAGAATATCATGTTGAGGTTGGCTCCAAAGGCTCCTCTAATTAATTTAAATTAATTAATTAAACAATTTTGTGAATTATGTGAACAAAAATATGATGATTTTCTGTGTTAAATTTATGAAGAGTCGTCAGTATCACTAAGAAGAATGTCTTGAGGGAGTTTCCTTTTAAGTCGAGATGGCTGACAAGATCTTGCTCCAGGAACACCAGGAAGTTTGTTGAAGAAAGATTTTGACATTGAATGGATGTACTGTTCTAGTGGAAGAATTCCCAATTCTTGATGTAGTTGTTGATTTCTTACAAACCAGGGGGCATTTGTTGCAGTACGCAGGAACTTGTTCTGGAGAACTTTTAGGCGATGCATGTGTGTCTTATTTGCTGTCCCCCACACTGACGCTGCATAAGTTAAAAGAGGTCGTACAAGCGAGGTGTAGACTAGCATTGAACAGTCCAATCCAATTTGTGAACGTCTATTAACCAAAGGGTATAATTTTCGAATTCTAGAAGAGGTTAGTGTAACAATGCGAGTTATATGGGCATTCCATGTAAGTTTCGTGTCTAATAATATTCTCAAATATTTGACAGCTTCTTGACTGGAGAGCCATGTAACTTGTTCATTTATAAGAACCAAAGGAGGTGGATTATGAATAGGCCTTAAAGAGAAGATTTTAGCTTCTGTCTTGGTAATGTTGAATAGTAATCTCCAGTCAGAGAACCATTTAGACAGCTCCTGTAAGGATGTCTGAAGAGTGCTGATTGCAGTATTTAGGTCACTATGAGAATAAAAGAGAACTGTATCGTCAGCATACATAGCTATGTGTGACGGTTGTAAACATGGAATGTCATATGTGAAGATATTGAAGAGAAGTGGTGACAGTATAGATCCTTGTGGTACTCCCGCTAAAACTGGACGAAGCGTTGATTTAATGCCATCTATACGTACTGAGAACTGACGCTCAGATAAAAAAAACTTTTCACGATGCGTGTAAGATAGTCAGGAAAACCAATTCTATATAATTTTAGCATTAGACCATCATGCCAAATAGTATCAAATGCTTGGGCAATATCCAGAAACACAGTGGCAGTATACTGTTTTTCTTCAAAGTCTTTTATAATGGATTCAGTGACTCTTTGCAGTTGGTGTGTTGTAGAATGTTTTGGACGAAAGCCAAACTGAAAATCTGGTATTATCTTGTTTTGGAACGTAAATTTACAAATGCGATGATGAATAACCTTCTCAAACAATTTCGATAGCGTGGGCAGTAAGCTAATAGGTCGATAACTTGATGACAAGTGCTTAGGTTTGTTAGGCTTATGAAAAACAATGATTTCAGCAAGCTTCCAGGCTCGAGGAAAGTACCCAATTAAAAGGGCAGCATTGAAAATTATCGTCAAGTAAGTGAGAGCTTTGTTGGTGAGCTTCTTTAGTACAATGTTGGGTATAAGATCATGGCCTGGAGATTTTTTATTTGGAAGCTTTTGAATGAAGTGAGACAATTCTTGTGGAGTAGTATAGGAAATTTTCTCTGGCACAGTCGGTTTATTAATATTTTCTATAAGTTCTTTTTCTAATTCAGAGGTAGTCTGTTCGTTTTTATTCTCGTTTGGGGTGAATACATGTTGGTAATGAGATGCAAGTTACATTTCGACTCTGTGTCTGTGGCTATTTGAGAGTCTAACTGAAGTGTCGGGATGACTGTTGGCTCGCGTAGAGTACGCTTTGTAGCGTACCAAAGAGTATTATCAGCTTCAGATAGAGATGATAAGTAAGACTGATATGACTGCAGGCGATGTTGTTCAAGATTTGTCTTGACTAATCGTATGAGATAATTCAGCTTCTTCCGCTGCCATGGTTGCCTCTCTCGTTGCCATTGTCTATGAATACGATGTTTTTCCTTAATTAATTGGAGTATGGAAGATGGTAAGTAGTAGCGTGTTAATGGCCGCTTGGAGCACATTGTAGAATAATTTACACATGAGCATATTGTGTCCGTAAAATGTTGAACATCATTGTCAATATCCGTTGCTGTTAGTGGATGATATTCTGTGACTAACATTGAGTCTAGAGTCAACTGAAATTTATCCCAATCAACAAAACCATTAATAAGGCGTTGCACTTTAGGTGTTACATTAGGAGACAATTGGAAAGTAATCAACACTGGACAATGATCTGAATCAAGTGCTGTTAATGATGCAATATAAGTTGGTAAATGAATATTCTTTTGAATTCCGATGTCAAGAATATCGGGAAGATTGGCGGGATTATATGGATAGTGTGTTGGTTCAGTTGGTGCGAGAATATGGAGACCAAGGTTGTTAATGCAGTTGTAAAGACGATGTCCATTTGGGTTCGTTACTCTGCATCCCCATGATGTGTGTTTACAGTTTAGATCGCCCACAAGAAGTGTTGAACCGATTGAGGGAAATAAAAGAGCAAGGTATGCAGTATTTAGCAGATATTTTGGGGGCTTAACCAAAATAAAACAAAATCATGGTTATTTTGACACTTAATTTTGATTCCGACTGTTTCTATATCAGACGTATAAGGAAGAAGGACTTGATGATGTGTAATATTTCGCTTAATTAAAATGGCAACACCACCAGATGCAGTCGAAGCATTACCATATCAGATATATTCTGTAGGACCAGAAATAACCTCTCTTCTAATATTAATTGTTACGATAACAGATATATTGTGTAGCACCAAAAATAATAATCTTTACATAGATTGTTCTAGCAACAGTGCATATTTCTGTACAGATTTCTGTGCATATTACTATGGAATCCCGGCCACCAAGTCACTCAACTGAAGTGCGCTCCTTGTATAATGGCAGTTGACTTAATATAAAATGTCAACATATATGCCCAACTTGGAGTCAGGCCACAAAGGGAAATATACTGGAGGAGGGGAGTTCGATCCGGTGCTGTGGATTGGACTTTGGCGTAGTTCAATGGTGAGAGCGCTTGGTACGTAGAACCAGCACCAAGGATCCGGGTTGGATCCCCGGCGCCGGAGCGAATTTTTCTCCTCTAATATTAATATTGGTCATTCACCCATCCATGGATTCAACTTCGTGCTCTAAACACGGTATGCTTTCGTCCGTCCCATTTTCCGTGTGTATTTTATGTAATCTTTCAAATTTCCCTTTCACATTGCACAAACTCATCGCCATAATCTGTAAAGCATTAATGTGGTGACCTTCCTTCTATTCCACACAATCACATTTGATTCATTTATATTCCAGAAGGAAACCGTTTTCGCTGGGTACAGACAGCATGGCGACGTAGAAGTCACTTTCTCCTTAGCTACTTATTAATTTAAATATTGAGTCATTGTTCGTACTGTTAGGCGATTGTTATTATTGATCACATTCCATTCCGATTAATATCGCCTCGTATAGATTCCGTGGAAGTCGCAAGTGTCATTTCCCGGATACTTCACTTGCACTGGAGTAATTACATGCGATTTATTGTTCACTCAGCAGGTGGCAGTGCTTTGCTGCTTGCGTCTACAAGGATTAAGTATGCTATTCCCTGCAGAGATCAAACTCTACCGAGCCGCCATTGTTCCCTATCAAGATTGCACGTGCTACTGGTTGGCGATTTCGTTTACAGAGGAGTCCGTTGAAGAACAAGTTGCTAATAAATTTGTAAAAACTGTATACAATACGATGATCTCGACAAAGGAAACAATCATGACCTATATTCATAGGCGGAGTTATGGGGGGGGCATGGGGGGCAATGTCCCCCCAAACTTGTTTCAATCTTTTTTTTTTTCACATCAGAAAATATTGAATGCAAAGGACATTTTTTTGCTTTGTTTATGATTAAGTTTCTGTTGCTTAAATTGACGAATTAATTCTTTAGATCATGTGTCTAGACTATACTATTTATTTGAATTTTGAATTCATGTTTGTAGGTTATCCAATAAGTCATATTATTATGAAAGAGTAATATAGTTTCAATGTTTCCGTCTTGATTTATTCATAATGTCAACCCAAAAAATATTTTTGTTAACACATTTTAATTATTTTTGTGAACGTTTTCGCCCTGTGTCGGCATCTTCAGACAATATAGATATCTGTACATAGTGTATAATTGGTCACATGCATTATGTAATTTTGATATACATTATGTACAGATATCTATATTGTCTGAAGATGCTCACACAGGGCGAAAACGTTCACAAAAATAAGTAAAATGTGTTAACAAAAATATTTTTTGGGTTGACATTATAAATAAGTCAAGACGGAAACATTGAAACTATATTACTCTTTCATTATAATATTTATTTTAAATTTCTGAATGTATAAGAATTTCTATACCTCGTTTGAGGATTGGAAGCATTGTAATGTTTCTTTTGCAACAGCCTATACTCCTGTGTTAGAAGTCTGCAGCGGGCATCTACTGAAGTCCACACCTGTGGAGTAACGGTTAGCGCGTCTAGCCGCGAAACCAGGTGGCCCGGGTTCGATTCCCGGTCGGGGCAAGTTACGTGGTTGAGGTTTCTTTCGGGGTTTTCCCTCAACCCAATATGAGCAAATGCTGGGTAACTTTCGGTGTTGGACCCCGGACTCATTTCACAGGCATTATTACCTTCATCTCATTCAGATGCTAAATAACCTAAGCTGTTGATAAAGCGTCGTAAAATAACCTATTAAAAGCATCTACTGAATTAGCTGTTAATGAAAAAAATAAACACCACGGTCCCACGTTAAAGGAGTGAAAATTTTCAGTAGTTTTCATAAAACAACCATAGTCCAAAGATTTTTTTGTGATAACAGCCATTTTACAGAAAGATGGTACAATGGTAGCATTTACAAATAATATCCCATTCAAAAACTAAGGCAAGAAAAGTCTTTAGAATTCAATATTTTGTAATGTTAATAGAAAAAAAAAGTTCAGTCAAATTTTTTTTTGGGGGGGGGGGCAGTGCCCCCACATACCCTCCCATAACTCTGCCTATGATTATGTCGTATTATAATTTGTAGTAGACCTACATTTGAAGCCCTATATAACTCGGTCCGAAACATCGTGGATATGGATGTAATACTGTAAGAAACATGCACCCAAAAATTCTTTTATCAAATGTTCATATTCCGATATACTTTACCACGATCAAGGTATCTGGGGAGGAAGTAAATGATATCCCCCGTAAACTCGTTATATCGGAATTCTATGATTTTGCTTTGCCCCCTCCCCCCTAAGGAAACGGTTCTCTCTCCGCCTATGCCTATATTCGAAAAACAAGAGTCCATACAAAGTAGGGTTACTAACCCTCATTTTGAAGGACAGTACCAAAATTCAAGTCTTTTTAAAAACATCCCGCGCTGGATACTTGTCTCGATTTTTCCCGTGTACGTACCATTACTCCTTCAGTTTTCTGATCATTTCTCGCATTTCTGTTTCATATACGTAGATAATGGCTGCAAGTACTCCCTCTTTGGCCTCTTTGCATACGTGTGTAAGAATAAGTCTTTGTTCAATTTAATAGTCTTGTCCTGAAATACACTTATCAGTATGGCAGCATTGTACAATTTAAATAATTTTTTAATGTGTTTAACCAAAATTAGCCAATGACGCTACGGTTAGTGTGTACTTTCATTTAAGGAAGAGTTACTTTCTAGCTCTATACAGCATCAAACTCGCTGTGTTGGTTGAAATTTGTTTATTGCAATCAGCGAATACCACTTTTTAATTGCATGTTAAAATGTGTTTATTAGTTGAAAAACATTTTTTTTTTCGAAACAGTGATGAAAGATATGGACTTTATGACATGTGCTAGAAGTAGCAAGAAGTACAAATTCATTAAGCACTTTTGTAAATAATAATATTCAAAGCAGGTAGGCTAGTAGTTCAGATTATAAAAGTTTTAACAAGATCGTGAGGGGGGGGGGGAATGTTTAGTCTACCTCAAAACTTCCCTCAATTTTAGCTTGCCTGTTCTTTTTATATGTAAGCAATTGCCCAATCTAATACGAAGTATCTGTTTACTTGTTATTTAACGACGCTATATCAATTACTTGGGTTATTTAGCGTTGATGGAATTGGTGTTAGCGAGATAGTATTTGGCGAAATGGGGCCGAAGATTCGCTGTAGTTTACCTGACTTTCGCTATACTGTTGGGAAAACCTCGGAAAACACCCAACCAGATAATCAGTCTAAGCGGGATTCGAACCCACGACGAGTGCAACTCCGGACAGTAGGCAAACGTGCTGCCGCCTGAGCTAAACCGGTGGCTAATACGAAGAAAAATAGTGTCACTAATACAATTTTATAGAATACGACAACCTCTGCAGCTTTTGTAGAAACTACTGTGTAGACTATAATAATATTAAATTGGGCTAACCGTCTATACTTATCTAGTTTATATTTGGATTAAACATTAACGTTTTCGGCACTTTTGTGCCATTTTAAAATGTATGGAATTGCCTTATTACATGATCAAATAGATACACCTTATGTGTGTGAAATATATGGTATGTACCCTTGATGATCTACCATCGTTTACAAAATAATATATAAATTAAATTAAAAACACTTGCTAATAATTAAAATCTATACTAATTTACATCTACAATAAAAGTCCCATTGTTTTATGTGACAATATGGTTATCTTGAAGTTGTTTTCACATGCAGTTCCTATATTTATTAAATGTTTTTGAGTTGCACTGTGTTGCACGTATTAAAATGTTAAAATTTGTTTGTTATATATTAACACACCAAGGATTCATGTTGTTTCACTTACGCAAGTCGAAGCACTGTACCAGGATGAAATGTTGCGTAATATCAGTTACATTGATGCTTGTTATTGTGTTCCTTCGGTTTGCCAAGGTTGGATGTTACAAATTCATCATTGTCACCATACGATTGTCAGTTAAGCCTTTTGGACGTGTTGTGTGCTCGACGTTAGTCAGGCTGTTACTGAAAATACTGTCTAGACGTCTAGAGATTATGACAAAGGAATTAACACAGATCAGTGGAGTCTATCACAGAAGTATGAAGTGTGTGTGTGTGTGTGTGTGTGTGTATCTAATGCCTATCCATTTCACTTGCATGATTCGGGTCCCGCATATTGTGGATAGATGGCAAGTTGCACACCACTTCGGCGGGCCACGCTATGCATGATGTATACCGGTGGAGAGTTACAGTATGTCGTGTACTCATCGCAGCTTCAATCCGTCAGAATGCTTCCTATGAGGTTTATGAGGAGGTTGGATGCGTCTCTTCTGATGGCTCTACTAGACGGGCTGATATCATCATAATTGATCGGCAGAAGGATAAGGGTGTCATTCTTGATCCCACAATCCGTTTTGAGAATCATGAGCAACAGCCACAAGAGGTGTGTCGTGAAAAACAAGTCATATATGAGCCTTGTTGTCAGCATCTTGGAGCACAATACCACATTACACATTGGACAGCTTTTGGGCTCATGTTCGGTGCCCGTGGCACGACCCCACGTGAAACTTTAAATCAACTTAAACAATATAAAATTTCTGATGCAACGATTGATGCCGTAGGATCTCACGTGTTAAAATCATCCTTAGCTATAATTAGTAATCATTTGTACCCAACAAAATTTTTATTGTAAATGAGTTCCTACGTTTTCTTATCTTAATGTTTTTTCTTTTTCTTTCCAAATGTCACAAAATTGTTTTGTTTACTTATTATTCTTTATGAATTGATTAGTAGGCCGATCTATCGAACCCTTATTTAGGGCGGCTTTTGTTTAAACAAATTTCATTGTTGGTGTAAGTGTAGTGTAGGGAATGAATGGGGATGATGATGATGACGATGAGGAAGGGAGAAGGGAAAACCCGATGCCGGCACATAGCCTACTCCTGTCGAATAGCATCAAGGTGGCCGCCAGGTTTAACATCCCCATCCGATGAACGAATCACTATCAACAGTGACACATGCCTTTACACAAGTGGCTCGGATTCGAGTCAGTCAGTCTTAGAATTTTTCATTGAAATCCATAGTGACATTTGGGTGGACAAGGTGGCAGTTACTGTTTTTCTCGAGGTTAAACCGTTTCCCCGTATTAAGCATCTACATCATTCCGTCAATATTTCTCCATTTCGTCATCATTCCATCGCATTCCTCTAACGCCGGCTGGCGACAGACGGAGGAAGCTGGCCTAGGCCGGAGTGGTTTGGAAATGTGCCTAGCTTAAGGGTTAGCGCAACAGATCTTGAAAGGTCGCAGTTCTGGGTCGTAGTGTTTCCCTTACGAAATTGAACACAATTCAATTCAGAACTATAGAAAGTGTGTACAAATTCAGCATTATTCACAAACAGATGAATAAATAACAATGATAACATTTACGACATATTCTCATGTGTAGAGCTAGGAAGTTGGTACCAAAACTGTTAAGTTGTGTAAGCTTGGACTCTACTGAGTGAAAAGTAATAGAGCGTCTCTCGGTGTCAGTGAAGCAGAACGACTAACATGTACAGCCGAGTGGTAACCAAACATGTGCTCTAATCGTCCACAGCCTTAGAACAAGAAAAGGATATTAAAAAAAAAAAAACAATAATTTGTAATTATAAAGTTCGTAACTCTCCTATCACGAAGTTCATCGCTATAATATCCTCTATCACACTTCGGTCTTCGAAGACGGCTTTTTAGTATTTACCCTGTAGTGAGGTGTTTAGTTGCAAAATCAGATACATCCCTAAAACATAATTTTTCAGTATGAAGGAAAAACGTTTGCAAGGAACCAAGGATTTGCAACCAATACTATTCTTTCTTCACACAAATCCATGTGATGTATCTGGCTTTGGAGCTTACCAGTGCTATAGCAGTTGTAGAATCATATGAGCCGTTCAGAGCTAAAGTCAAAATTGGGTAACAAGGTTTAAATTTAAAATTCTGTAAACTATAGCGCAAAATAGCAATTAATATGTCCTTCTTGCTATCCACCGACTACTAATAATTTAAATAAATTGAATATTAATTGCTTCTTTGCGCTGTATTTTACAGAATGTTTACTTTAACCCTCATTACCCATTTTTGACTTACACCACTTCTGCTCTGAGCGGATCGTATGAAGATATGAAATATAACATTAACTCATTTTCAAAAAAAAAAAAAAAAAAAAAAAAGTGATGTATCTGATTTTGCAGCTACACGCCTCAAATGTAAATTGTGGTTTATTTAACGACGCTCGCAACTGCTGAGGTTACATCAGCGTCGCTGGCGCCGGTGTGTCGAAATTTTGTCCCGCAGGAATTATTTTACATGGCAATAAATCTACTGAAATGAGATTGTCACATTTAAGCACACGTAAATGCCATCGACCTGGGCAGGGATCGAACCCACAACCTCGAGCACAGAAGGCCAGCGCTATATCGACTGCGCTACCCAGGCCGTCTATATATAAATAGTCATCAGGTTTTGACATCGTATAGCTTAAAATTTATAACGTCCACCCATTTGTACTCATAGTCAATAGAAGAGCATATTCTTAAATTTGATATCTCTCATTTCAGACTTCATTCTGACTCTTCAGTGACTCACTAGTGACGGCTGGTAAAATGGTGATTGATCAACAGAAATCATTTTGTGTTTTGGAATAGCAGAGTACTCAATCCATCATCACTGTGCAGCGTGCGTTCCGGAGACAGTACAGAGGAGAGCCACCAACCCACCAAAGCATTCTGTGGTGGTATCGACAGTTGAAAGTGTAAAGGAAAAAGCTCAAGACGACCAGGTGTTTCAGCTGAAAAGGTGGAGAGAATCCGAGAGGCATTCGCTCGTAGCCCACAAAAAATCAACACGTCGAGCAAGTCGCGTACTGGACATTCCTCACACAACTGTGTGGAAGATTTTGCGAAAATGATTTGACACTCCTCAGGTGGCCCCCACGGTCTCCTGACCTCACAGTTTGTGATTTTTTTCTTTGGGGGTACGTGAAGGGGAATGTTTACATGCCACCTCTGCGGACAACATTGGCTGAACTCCGGGACCGCATAACTACTGCGCTGAGGAACATCGACAATGACATGCTCCAACGTGTATGGGTCGAACTGGACTACCGCATAGATGTGTGTCGGGTAACACGAGGAGGGCACATAGAACATTTGTAATGATCTGTACAGAACTTGAAAATGTGCTCTTTCGATTGGCTATTAGTACAAATGGATGGACATTATACAGTTGAAGATATACGATGTCAAAACCCGATTAATCATTTGTATAGTTGCCTCGTTTAATTATTAGGCAGCGGCAATCCTTTTAAGATTTGTAGGACTTTATTGCATGCACCGATAATAAAATGAAAATGCGACGTTATCACGTCTTGTTCATTATTGAAAAGACTTTATAAACCACATACCGAATTTGTAATCTGTGGTGACAAACATAGATTATCTATCAGAAAGCTCACGTAAAAGAAAATTAAACTCACTTCTTGAAACTTATAATCTTAGTCACACAGTAAGTTTTCCAACCAGAACACAAGCTGGAAGTAGTACTGCCATTGATAATATATTTATAGATAAAAGTAGATTGAATTCCTATTCAACAGTACCATTAGTCAATGGCCTGTCTGATCACGATGCACTAATTCTAAGTGTTTTCAATATGAGTGAAAAATTCCAAAGTGTTAATCTAAAAATAAAAAAAAGGATTATAAATGCTGAATCTCTTCATCATTTAAATACATGTCTACAAAATGAATCTTGGGAAAATGTATATAGTACCGATACCATTGATATTAATACTAAATTTAATGTATTTTTCACTACATTTACGAATTATTTCAATGAATGTTTTCCAGTCAAGGTGGTGAAAAAATGTAAAAGTAAAAACATGTGGATAACTCAGGGAATTAAAAAATATCATGTGCTAGAAAAAGGAATCTATATTTAATGAGTAGGAATAGTGATGATCCTCATGTTCTTAATTACTACAAGAATTACTGTAAAACTTTGACAAAAGTTATAAAAGATGCAAAGAAAATGTATCTGAATGAAAAAATACAAAATTCAGATAATAAGATTAAAACTATTTGGGATATTATTAAAAATGAAACTAATCGATATTCAAAGAGTGAAAATATTACTTGCATTAAAATCAATGATAGTAAAATAGATAACCCAAAATCAATTGCAAATCATTTTAACGACTTCTATATAAATATTATTCAGAACTTAAACATTCAAGATTGTGCAGAAGATGCTGCACTTGGTTACCTAACTGATGCATTTAACACTGAGTTTTAAGGTCTCAAATTTATTCCCACTACCGCAGCAGAAATCATGCATGTGATAAAACAACTAAAAACAAAATATTCCTCTGGATATGATGAAATTCCAAGTAAAGTTCTGAAAGCTTGTTCTGAAATATTATCCCATCCGTTAAGCTATCTATGCAATTTGTCAATGCAATGTGGTATTTTTCCAGAAAGACTCAAATATTCAATAGTAAAACCAATATACAAAAAGGGAGATAAATGTACTATTGCTAATTACAGACCCATATCATTATTAACAACATTTTCAAAAGTGTTTGAGAAAGTTATGTATAATAGATTATATCATTACCTGGAGTCCAACAATATATTAGTTTTAGAACAGTTTGGATTTAGAAAACAAAAATCGACAGAGAATGCTGCTTTTAGTTTGGTGGATGAAATACTAAATTCATTAAATTCGAAACTGCATGTAGGTGGGATTTTTTTGTGACTTGGCTAAAGCATTTGATTGTGTAGACCATAGTATATTAGTAAAAAAATTGAAGTTTTATGGTATTAAAGATGAGATGTTGGGTTGGTTTACATCGTACTTATCAAATAGAAAACAAAAAGTAGAAATAAATGTACCAAATAGTCATAAAGTTACTTATTCAGAATTTAGAAATATTAAACATGGTGTTCCGCAGGGGTCAATTTTAGGTCCATTGTTGTTTCTAGTTTATATTAATGATTTAGCCTTGACCATAAACAATTCATCCCATGTAATTTTATTTGCAGATGATACAAGTGTAATTATTTCAAGCAAACAATACGATCATTTTATAAACACTTCTAATACAGTGCTGAATCTAATGAATGAATGGTTCCATGCAAATAAACTAGCACTTAATGTTGATAAAACCAGTGCAGTCAAATTTAGTACACACAATAGTGCTCAGGTTTCCTACAGTATTCGATTAAATGGAACTCATCTCAAAGAATCCATAAGCACAAAGTTTCTTGGTTTAGAATTGGATAATCACTTGAACTGGAAAACGCATATAGAATCTATTACTCGTAAATTGAGCTCTGCCTGTTATGCATTAAGATCCTTATCTACTATTGGTGATATAAACTTACTTAAAATGTCATACTTTGCATATTTTCACTCTGTAATGAAATATGGATTAATATTCTGGGGTAACTCGTCTGAAGCTAAACACGTTTTTGTTTTACAAAAGAAAGCTATAAGAATAATGACCGGTGTGCATAAAAGGACCTCATGTAAAAATATTTTCCGAAACTTAGAAATCTTGACTTTACCTTGTGAATACATTCTTTCCCTAATGATGCTGTATATTAAGAACCAAGATAAATTCAGTACTAATCAAGACATTCATCATTTTAATACAAGACATAAATCAGATCTTCATCTACCCTCTGTTAGTCTAAGCTGTTTTAAAAAAGGAGTTCGCTATTCATGTATAACAGTCTTCAATGCACTGCCTAATTATCTTAAAGATTTGAAGAACAACGAGAAAAGGTTCAGAAAAGAATTAACCAAATTTCTACATACTCATACCTTCTACACAATTGATGAATTGTTTATGCTTGTGAATTGAATTATTCTACTTAAATGACATGTACAATTTTATATAGCTCAACTAAAATATGTTTTTATATTGACTTAATCTGTTTACTATGTATTGTATTTTTTGTTTAGCATAACTGATGAATTGTATGTACTGTAAATTGAATAGGTTAACTGATGAATTGTTTAAGCTTATAAATTGAATTAATCTACTTCTTATGAATTGTATAGCTTAACGAAAATAAGTTTGTAAATTGAACTAATTTGATTGTATATGTTTGTATAATTTGGCTGATGAATTGTATATGTTCTTAAAATGATTACTAGTCTGTGTAGCTCTACTGATGAATTGTATATAGACCTACTGTAAATTGAATGGTAATATGTATAGCTCAACTGATGAATTGTTTATGATTATAAATTGAATTAATCTACTTGATATTAATTGCACAAATTTGTATAGCTTAATGAAAGTATGCTACTTTGTATTGTATATATTTGTATAGTTTTGGCCGATGAATTGTATATGCTTTAAATTGAATAGTAATCTATATAGCTCTACTGATAAATTGTTTGTGTTTGTAATTTGAAGTAGTTTGCATGATATGTATTATCAATTTCTGTATATCACAACTGGTTGAATTGTTTATGCCTTAAATTTAATTAAATTGTTTTGTATTATAATATAGCTCAACTTATGAATGATCGTTTGCGTTTGTAAATTTAATAATCTGATTGGCTATGTATTGTATACTTTTAGTAGAGCCATCGATGTAGCTCAGTCGGCAGACTCGCTGGGCTGCTGATCCGGAGCTGCGTTCGGGCTTGGGTTGGATCCCCCTTTGGACTTTGGTTTCTTCCGAGGTTTTCCACAGCCGTGGGACTGAAGCCGGATGGTCTATGGCGAGTCCTTGTCATCAACACCTTTGATTTGATTACCCCCTTTGATTTGATTACCTGGTTGGGTTTTTCCGAGGTTTCCCCCACCGAAAAGGCAAATGCCGGGTAATATTTTGGCGAATCCTCGGACCTCATTTCATCTCACTACATCTCGCCAAAATGTAAAAAAAAAAATTGTACAACATTGTAAAAATTGTAGAAAATTACTAAATTGTAAAACTATAAAAATTTGTAAAAATTGTAATTGTAATATTGTAAAATGTTGACATGTTCCACATCTTAAAGCTTCATTGCTCATGTAAGATCTATGGAATAAAATAAATGAATGAATGAATGCTGCTATATATTAATATAACATGGATATGGGCTAGGCTTAATTGCTCAAAGCATGAGTTAATTTGAAGATTATTTATATTATTTAGATTATTTATTTTAAATTAATTATTTAAAGAACTGTAATATAATTAATTTTCACTGTCAACTAGAACAAGACACACTGCTAAAATTTGCAACTCTGGTTTACACAACTCCGCGTGGAGTTATTGGAGCGGCCTTCAAAAGACTTGACGACGACAATGGACAGCACGACATAATTAAAATTATTGAAACTACAAAGCTTCCGTCCTCTTTGACACCGCTAGCCTACTAATTGAACGTGGCTACTTTATACACATTGTATTATTTTCAGGGGGTTATTCTTTGGGGCATTTCGAACAAAAAAGTTTAATACAATTTTTCTCGTTTTTTCTTCATTTTCGAGATAATTAGTTTATATGAAACATTTCATAGCGCGATTTGGGAAAGCCATTGATTTAATTTTCAATGTGCTAAGTCAGTTTAAGAGAGCAGTTTATGATGATAAGAGGTAGGGAAGGGAAGGGAAGGGAAGGGAAGGGAAGGGAAGGGAAGGGAAGGGAAGGGAAGGGAAGGGAAGGGAAGGGAAGGGAGAGGAGAGGAGAGGAGAGGAGAGGAGAGGAGAGGAGAGGAGAGGAGAGGAGAGGAGAGGAGAGGAGAGGAGAGGAGAATAATTTGGGAAATGAACAAGCTCGATGAATAATAAATTGAATTATTATTTATAATCATTTCACAATTCAACAAACTGTAATTCAGTTAATGCATTGATCTACTTCACAATTCGTAACTGACCTGCCTTCACGTTGTGGACACAAGAACTCAAGCGAAACCTTGTCTGCATACCTACCTCAACCAAGGCGTTTCGTTTCTTTGACGTGTACCGAAGCATAACGTATTAATTGCTGGAGCTTGACATGCCATAGGCATTTCATTATGATTCCGAGTTCAAGACCCGGGGCTACCTAGCTTCACGGAAATTTACTTGCAATTCATAACTTCGCCTTTAATGTTCAACAAGCATGAAATTATTGTGAGCAGCCCGATTCACTATACACAGAAGTGACAAGTCTGTCAAATAAAATCATCTTCAATATTATAACTTCACTTGCTTCTTGAAACCTTATTTCACAGAATGTCAATATAAGTAAATACACGTTACATTGAAAAGAGTTATATAATTAAGTCAATATGTAATTTAGGATACCAGTCGCGGTGTACGCAGCTTAACACTACATGAAAGCCACAGCTGTGAGTTGCAATCTCACATGGAGTGGGAGTGTTTTTCCGTTATTATCATCATACACAGAAATATTTATTATGACTGCAATATTCTTTACATTTTGCATACATTTTGCAATAACAGCATTTCATGAATTGAGTGAAGTTTCAAATTTACGGCATAACACAGCTACAGAAGAAAGAGTCCATCGCAGTATGGGTTAATATTTCGTAATGTTATAATATTATATACTGGATATATAGTGTATATATTACATACATAGTATATAATATATAGAGGGAACCATGAGTAATGCCATTAATTTTGATGGATGATTTATTCAGTAAAGAGCAACAAAAAAAAAAGTCAAATACCATTTTGCTGTGTTTTGTATAGTTTTCCAGAAAAAAAGTGCATATTAAAATACATGAATTATGAGATCGTGTAACGCTGCAAACAGTAGGGAGTACACATTAAGTTGTGTTGCTCTGAACAACCCCTTCACCTGACTTGCTGAAGGTCATTGCCATGTACAGTAGTGGCAAAAAAAAGCCGGACCGACACTTGTAGCTGATTTCAGAGCCTTGTTCACTCCAGAGCGTCGGTGTATATTCCTTGGACCCGAAAACACCTGTGCATTTGGACAACAGCCAAGCAGCTGGTTACTGTTTTCGTCCGGTTTTTTTTTTTTTTTTTTTTTTGCCACTAATGACAAAATATTCAGACGCGGCGCGATGCAACATTTTGTCAGTAGTGGCAAAAAAAAAAAAAACCGGACGAAAACAGTAACCAGCTGCGTGGCTGTTGTTCAAATGCACAGGTGGTTTCGGGTCCAAGGAATATGTACCGACGCTCTGGAGTGAACAAGGGTCTGAAATCAGCTACAAGGGTCGGTCCGGTTTTTTTGCCACTATTGTACATTGTTTTTAAACTTCTAAGAAAAAGTACACATAATAATTAATCGTTTAATTTTTGTACATAAACTGTGTTAGAGAACGGAGAATGAACAATGCTCATTTCACGTTAAAGAAAATCTTGGAAATTTTAAAATAAACTCTACAACTTAATTTTAATTAAATGTTCAGGAAACACACACAATAACATACGCTTATTTGAAACTAAATTGAAAAGATTAAGAAATATTTCCACACTTCCATTTGAATTGAATATTCTATAGACCGTGAACAATACTTATGTTTATTTTATGTTACAAAAAATGTTTAAACATTTAAAACTCTAAAGGAAAAAATAAAAATACGATATGCTTATTTTACGTTAAAGTAACGAACAAAATTAAAAATAATATTCAAATCAGCTTCACAGGAAACCAAACTTACTACAACTGAACAGGAGCGATATGTGTTAGAAAGATATCTTTGTTCATACCCTTCTATTTTTTTTAATATTTTTTTTAATCTTCCTCAACTTGATGAGGTTATCAAAGACAAAGAATGTTAAACAGTAACAAAACTGTGGCATTAAAAATGTCTTACAAGAAATTTGTTTACAATAAACTGAATTTACAGCTTGCTGCTGATAAAACAGTAAAAGCTGTTTCTCACAGCATTCTTCAAATGTTAAAAAACATGAATTCATATTCACCTATGCTTAACTTAAGTCGAAATTTGATTTTTGTTCACCTAGATTGGGAAAATTACACATTGTGCGATGTTGGGAATTCTTACCCGCTTGAATTTTTTTACGTCAATTTGCATTTTCCCTACAAGATATTGAAGATCAATAAATTATCTATGTCTGTACTGTGTCATTTGAGTCTATTGTTTAAGATTAGAAAGATATCTTACGAGTTGTTGACTTGCAAAACAGCTGAACGGTTATGAGCTGTCGCGCAGCATGTGTAAGCGTAACGAAGCACGTACAGTCTCTTACTTCAAGTTCACGTCACGCAGCAAATGTTGACGTGTACATTCATGTACGACGTCACCACATTAATCTGCGTGTGAGGCGATTAATCAGCCGGAAAGCTAAAATGAGTTGCGTAACATTCTCATTATTTCCAGTCCATTAGAAGCACAACGACGTTTTGCATATCAAGCATGTTCGATTTAAAAACACGTTATGTCTGTTTTTAAAAGCATCTGTTGCATTCGATACTCCAGTCATTTACGCTTCAATATCCTTAGAATCTAAACGCCCCGTTTACATGATCAAAGCTCTCAGTTGATTTCGTTTGATATAGGGTACTAATTTAATGAACTTTATGAAACCTTGTACTTTATAATAATAATAATAATAATAATAATAATAATAATAATAATAATAATAATAATAATAATAATAATAATGGTTTATTTCACTTGCAGAGTTAAGGCCATACGGCCTTCGCTAACTTTCAGCCAGGAGTAAAACTGCGATACAAAAAATAAACACTGCAGATTTACAAAGTAAAGTACATTACAATTTTACACACAAAACTGAAGAAGATAATCATAATATACTGTAAGCAACAAGTCAGTAGAAATCAGACATAATATATAACATATGGAAAGAAAGGAAACTGCATAATGAAATGTGAACAGTAGGTCATAATAAATGAGATATAGAAAATACAAAAATATAAGACAATAATAATAATAATAATAGTAATAATAATAATAATAATAATAATAATAATAGTAATATTAGTAGTAGTAGTAATAAAATAGTGAAGTACAAAGCATACAATGAATACAATATTTTTAGTTACACACAGTAAAGAAAAATATGATTAGGTTATATATAGCTCAAGTTATCACATTATAGATATACCATTATCGTGAAATATGAAAACAAAAAGATAAAATAAGTTAAATATCACTAGAATACAAAAAAATGTGAATACGTAGAAAACATGCAATACAACACTTGTCATAATAGTAAGTTGGAATGGAATGGAATTTAACTGAGGAAGGCACGGATAGCCCAGCACTGCGACCTATTGAGATCTATTGCGCTAACCCTAGATATGGAATGAGTTGCGTGCCACAGATCCCCTACGCGCACCGCCCTAACCACACGACTCCCTTAACGACCGGTCCCTACAGCCGACAGAATCCATATACCATTTTCTGCTTCGGCAAATTTGCCCAAGGCCCCCCTGTCGGTCCGAGGCGAAACTTCTCTCCCGAGTAGGTCCGCCTTGGGTGCCATTGCAGAAGCCATCCAACGTCGCTTAACTACATTCCACGGACGCTGGTCGAGACAGTCAGCAGCTTCGGGAGCCCGCCGAAAGAGTGATCTGAAAAACCAGAAACGGAATGATGAGGAAAGTATGATAGGGGAGGAAAGGAAGTGGCGAAGATGAGTGGGGTTCCAATCGCCTGATAAAGTTACCTGATATTCATTCATAGGAGTGAGGGGAAAACCCCGAAAAAAACCTTACCCACGCAACTCGTCCTGACTGAGAATCGAATCCGGGACCGCTGGGTTCGGAGTTAGACTCGCTAACCCCTCAGCCACATTAATAGTTAGTTTGGCAACTCGTCATAAGGTAATTTTCTAACTTGGATTTGAAAGATTTACTATGTTGATACTAATCTATGGTGATATTTATCTTAATTGTCTAGTTTCGACATGGTTTTCGTCATTATCTGGATTCTAATTTCAGGGGACACTTTCGTAACTTTCAAGACTGTTTTATTTTTACAGATTTCAACAAATGTTCGCATTTACATTGTAGTGGAATACTGAACACTTGAAAGTGATAGGTTTTCTAGCTTTTGAATAATATATGTTTTATTATTATTATTATTATTATTACTATTATTATTATTATTATTATTATTATTATTATTATTATTCAGTGTTTTTGGAAAACCTGTGAAATATAATAATTCTAGGTTTATCAAACGTTAATGTGTGGTGCAGAATAGTAATACAGTGAAACCTCTCATTTACGGACATCGAAGGGACGTAACAATCTGTCCGCATCTGGGAGGTGTCCTTTATTGGGAGGGAGGCTCCCCAATCTAGCAGTAAATTTATAATATGCATTATGTATTCCTTCACGTTTTAAATTAAATGTATTACTGTAGTTTAATTCTAAATGCAGTATACTGTAGTACAGTAAATTCTTTGTAACTTTGAACTACAGTAGATCAGAGCGAAAAAGAAAAATACAGTACTGCACCATGCAATTTTATTCTAGGTCTACAGTTATGCAGTACTGTAATTTACAGTTTTCAACTTAACCTATACGTTCAGGTGCCAAGTCTCTCGAAACAGAACAACTGATTGAAGTGAAGAGAATAATCCTACTAACCCCATCATGTGTCGAATACAATTTCACGATCGCGGAAACTTTGGACCCATCAGACAGGTTAGGCCTAAATTTAAGACTTTGTTCGTCCATCCTCTTTCAGCTAACAAGGGGTAGCCGGCTGGGTTAGTAGTAGCTTACGAGACCCTTATTGTCTTCTTTCATCTTAAAGAATTTCTGTACAGTTCTCAAAAACTAAGTTTTCCATTTTTGTAACACATTAGGTTTTGAATTCCAAGTTCTGTCCGCAGTCAGGAGGTATAGCAAGCTCTAGGACTGCCAAACAGTTGTCCGTGTCCGTGTCTGACAGTGTCCGTAAACGAGAGTTAAATTTATCATTATTACTATATTATTTCAGTTAGGACATAAAAATCTGTCCGTATATGAGGAGTGTCCGTATCTTGGGGGTGTCCGTAAGGAGAGATTTCATGTGCCGGGTGAACAGTATAGAGTAGAACAGGTTTCAGTAGAAATAACTTCAAATATAATTTTTCCTACATGTTTTTAATTTTGTAATTATTATCTTCAAAATTTATAATTCATTTTTTTATTTCACAAAAATAACAAACAAACAAACAAACTAATAAAAACCGACACTTAGAAGTAATTTAGAGTATGGAGTCTACGTATGTGCCTGCAAAATTTCATAAACATAGGGAAATATTGACTATACAAATATAAGATCAGAAATAGGTACTTAAAAAGTAACGGTAAAAGGCAATTTAAAAGTACTATTTTCAGTCTATTGCCCAGACACACATTATAAAACATTTTTAAAGCCAACTTAGAAGCGGAATTGAACAAATTCCTTTGGCAGAATGAAAATACACAGAGTAGGCCTAAATGGTGGTTTTACGTGAGTAAAAACTTCCTAACATTTTCACATTTTTCATCAGAGTGTCCCCTTAAACAGCGGTTTTCAAACCTGTTTTTTTTTATCACGCAAGCCTTATCTGTAAAAACAGTGTGAATACAGTCGAAACAAATTAGTGAAATTATTGTGGAAAGAAGCAACTTTTGAGAGCTCCATAAAGTATATTCTCATCCGTTCCCCGAATCCCTCAGACGCCGAGAACTGGATACGTCACTCGCCTTTTTGGAGCCACATACGAAGTGGACACGACGTTGCCACATAGATACTTGTATATTCTCTACTGTAACTTTCCTTTTGCCTGCCGGTCCACTCGCCCGCCCGCCAAGTGACTGCTGTCGGTGGGAGGGAAGGGGAATGCTGTTTACTTGCTTTGTCTCTTACATTCCACGTGTTTTACTAGAGACGTCAGAAATTGCATCTTTCTCCGCGACCAACAATACATTGTTGAAAAGATTTTTGCTAAAAAATATTCCGAAATTGAACATTTGTTCTTTGATTGACTCGTAAAGTCGAGAATTAAGCATCGTGATTGTCCAGCGCAGCGCGTCAAGAACGCATGTTCAAAATACTTGCGACCGTAAGACTGGACGGATCGTCTTGCTGACCACACGTTACTCTCGTAGTGATGAAATGATCGTTCACCTATGATAAGGAATGTGGACGTGACACTATCAGTCGGCTGGTCAGCTTCGGCCCTACATGGGCTGTTGCGTCACGTATTTATTTTATTAAACTTACTATACAGAATGATTTTGTGGTTTTGTTACACATTTTCAAGCATAAGAGACGAGATCATTTTGAACAACTTCCATACAGTAGCCCCGAGTCCGGATAAATTCCGTTTGGTAATTATAGAACGTCTCGTGTGTGCAGATTATGGTAAATAATATTGCTTTCTTTATTATGAGTTTCTATAATGTTTGTTAATATTAATATTAAAGAGTTTCTGTGAATACTATACAGAATTGTATTTACAGCGTCATTAAGGGGTTAGGTACAGTTGTAAGCAGTAAAATTTTGGAAATATTCAACATTTTTTCTTCCATTACTGTATATTGTACAATAATGAAAATTGGTATGTGTAAAACACTGTCCTTCTGCTATATTAAAAAGTATTTTTACGATTTAAAAAAATTATTTACATTTCTTTAAAATTAATTTCACTGTGCAGTGTTGAAGCATTTCCCACACAACTAAACAATTATCCAAATTTATATATATATATATATATATATATATATATATATATATATATATATATATATAGTTGTTCTCCTTATAAGAAGCATTACATAGAGACTAACTTTGGTTTTTCTAGTTTCTTGTTTCACGGAAAAATTTGCTTTGGTTAAAAGAATTTTCTGATATGCATTTAATTTATGAAAGAGAAAATAGAAATGGAAGAACAGCTGCGAGACTCTTTCAGACAAATCATAATTTACCATGCCAACTAACTCACAGACTACACGTTTATCAGAATTCACCAACGTTTGCAGAAACAGAAAGTCTGCAATTGAACTTCAGGAAGATCTTAGCTGGCTTCACTAATTGTATTTATCAAGGCTTTTAACTAGCAAATGGAATGATTCGGGATATAGGTTCCTACGTAGAAAAAAGTTCATATTGATTATGTCTATCACCCCTAAAAGTTTGTAAAAGAAAATCATAGAACCATCCGGTATAGGACCAACAGCTAAACTTCATCACTTGAAGCAAGCCAAGATGGATTTTTATTCTTCGAGTTTGTCTAGATTTGAATCTGCGATATTTGCACCAAGAGGTAAGACGATAACCGCTAGATACCAGAAGTCTATACAACATAAATTGTAATTCTGCTTCTCATAGGGTTCTAATAAGCACACCATTATTATAATAGTGTAAACCAGGAATAAAACGTCACACTCGGTACGTCACTTCCTGCTAGCTGCCGTCAGTAAAGTACGTACTTCAACATGAATCGGTTTTGATTATGTGGAATGAAGCGGAGTTTTGCAACTGACGTTGTTCAAAGCAATTCGCTTCTGTGTTTTTAAAACTAATTTTGACACCCCGAGGGTTGGGAAACGTGGGGGAGACTTAAACAATGCGCCAGTTGAAGTGTCAGCAAAGTATTCTAAAGGACAAGCATCTTGAATTTTTGGATTTTTCGTTTTATCAATGCTCGGCTGGGTTTACGAGGGTCCTCCATCTTGCAATACGCCTCTCTGATTGAATCTGATGACTGAACATGGCGAGTCTCGGAAGCGTGGGATGGGGTGGAAATTACACCACAGGCTGCAGAACAACCCTTACACTTAGCGTTTCAGTGTGACGAACAAAACAATAGATAGGTCTGTATTCATGCTTCAATCCCAGCATTAATTTTACAATAATTTCAGACGAAAGGTAGTGTTGTTATACAGGGACATCATTTTATTTTTACTTCAATTTT
The DNA here is from genome assembly GCF_040183065.1 of Periplaneta americana. Lineage (NCBI taxonomy): Eukaryota > Metazoa > Arthropoda > Insecta > Blattodea > Blattidae > Periplaneta > Periplaneta americana. Next base: position 150,626,097 of record NC_091120.1, read on the forward strand.
TATTGTACCTGAGTTTTTTAATGTACTTCGCTCCCATCCCTTCTACTAACAAAGTTCCAACTGTCCTCCACACAGGACCAAGGCCACATAATAAGCAGTACTGAGTTAGTGAGTATAGCACGTTCCAGAAATATGTTCGCTTTTTCCAGTGACGAAAACTTCCAATAGTGAATCATATTTTTGCACAGGTACTGTCGTCCATTTGCCTACGTCGCATCCCGATTTCCCCCACCTGCTTCTGCTCGCTTCACTGTAAAGACTAATGGCTGGGCTTTCTTAGGTCTTTTCTGAAAACATTAATTTCTGTTAGGAATTAATTGAACGTCTACGTAATATTATGCAACTGCTTAAAATAACTTAAATAAAAGGGTCTCGTTAAGTAATTAGCTGTCACGTGATTTCCCCCCTTTCTACGATACTGCGACATGGACGGACAGTAGATAGCATGTCTGAGTAATTTTATTAGTGCGGGTCGGGCAGAAGTGAAGATTGAATTTACAGTACGTAAGGTACTCCTTCATAGAGTAGGTATAGAATTATTTCAACAAGAGTTACTAAGTTTGAAGGACAAAAATGGTAATTGGAATTAGGTACAATAGTCTATAGTGCGATAATATGCACAAAAGAACTGAAGCCTGTATCGAAATGACAGGCTACCATTTTCAAAAATGTGTTTACATATCCACATTATGATTATTTTTCATTTTAACTTTATTCTCTATATTGTACGCTAATATGCTGTAGACAGTATAATATACACTGCATAATGAATATGTCCGCATGGATAACTCAGTTCGTGAGTAAAAACACTTATTGTTAATACTGTACTGTATTTTGATTAAACATAACCTAATGAAAATTATCAAACTCAAAATTGCGATATTTCCTACTTTACGTAAATGGATGAACTACTTTTCTTCCCTCCTATACCTAGTAAAGTGATTTGTTTGTATTTTACTCCAGTATCATCGAACTCCAGTAGTGGAAGGGGGTAGCAAACGATGTTTCCGGTTCTAAACCGTTAATCCAAAGGCATAGCCAGGTTAATATTAAAAATGTTAGTAAAAATAAAATGATGGCCCTGTACTACCAACCAGGGACATGCACAATTTTTTGGAAAGAAATATACAATCTACAAAATTTGAACTTTAGGAAATACTGCAGGTCCAATATGTGTACTTGTAAACGGGCGTTAATGACGTCATGATTAGACGTCATCATTATTATCATCGTCATCATTTAGTCAAGGCTTTTTATAGACCTGTTTCATTCAAGTAGAAAAACTGCATTCAGAAAACTAAAATACAAGATAGCATATAAAACAAATAACACAACACAGAAATATTTAAATAATCACATCAAACATACAAATAAATATAATTCAACTGGCGTTTACAAACTAAAATGCAATAGCTGCCCACATTTTTACATAGGACAGACAGGAATATCCTTTCAAACAAGATGTAATGAACACAAACCCTTCTCCGGGCAACCAGGGTGCCCAACGGACCCTGGCACTACTATTTTTGTGAATAAAATGAAAACTATAATTTCTACCTACTTGAAATTTCATGACTTTATTAATTTCTGTGTTTTTTATATTTAGGAAGAAGGAAAATATTGTAGTATTTTGCACAAATGTTCTAGAACACTTTTACTTCTTTAAAGTCTTAACCGGGCAAGCAGGGTCTATTGGACCATAGTGTATTTTATTGGTTTTTCTCACTTCGTAACACGATTTCACTCTTTCAAACCATTCAGTGATAATCTGACGGCAATGGAATGTTGGCAAAATTATTTCCGAAGCTCAACAACAATGACATTAAAAAATGGACCAATTATGCATTATAATAAATATAAATAAGTCAGTGTGAAGTTATGCTAGCCATAATACGGTGTAGTTTATAATAGAAAGAGTGACTGAATCTTTCACTTTTTCATTATTTTTATATGGGAGTAATTATTATGGAAAAGCCGAAGAAAGTCAAAGAAACAAAGGTACGGTCTTTAGATGTTACAGTATATTTGAATGCATCTTAGTTATGCTGTTATACTGAAGAGTTGTAATTAGGTCAAATATTCTCACAGACTGAGCGTAAGTACTTGTGTGAAGAATCCATTCAGGATTTTCTTAGAGAAACTGACCTAAGAAAAGACGATTCTAGCTTCGGGCCAGACGATAACGCCGATAATAGCAAATCTGATCATCAGAGTGAAGCATCAGAAGTTAGTAATCATCATTTAGAGCCACAATATGACCCTGAAACCCCTGATGATGAGAATCTATCTATCAATGAGAACAGCAGTTATCACCAATGTGATCCACAAGAGTTAGTGTCGACCGTCTGGAACTAGGATATGGGGGGAAGCATTCGTTCAAACTGCTAATTTCTTTGGTGAAGATGGCACCACGTGGAACTCTCAGCTTTTTCCAACAGGCCGAGTTAGGGCTCACAATATTATCAAAGGGTCAATAAATAAAGTCACTCTTTCACCTGGGAAATCTATTGATGCCTTCAATCTTTATACTGATTCAGTTATAAGAGACATAGATAAATAATCAAGAGGCTGAGCGGCTGTATTTAGAAAGAAATGTTGCACACTCGTGGAAGTGTTGTAAGGACACTGAATTGCGGCCATTTTTCGATCTACTAGTAACTGCAGGACACCTCAAAGCAAATTACACTAATTATGACATTCCGTGGAGCAGCTTGTATGGTGTTCCAGTATTTAGAGCGACCATGGGTCTCAAGAGATTCAAATCTTTGCTAGCGTTTACTTGCTTTGATAACAAAACAACAAGATCCATTTGCCGTAAGAAGGATAAGTTTTCCCTGGTTATAGATGTCTGGGAAAATGTGAATTCGAATTAAAAAATATATATATTAGGCCTATATTCCTTGTACTGATATAACGGTTGATGAGCAACTTATTCCATTCCATGGTAGATGTCCTTTCAAGGAGTACATGCCATCAAAAGCTGACAAATATGGCATGAAAATATGGTGGGCTTGTGACTCCAAAACCTTCTATCCCCTAAATGGTCTGCCATACACCGGATAAGAAAACTGTGTAAGGGTACACTCTGGAGTAGGTCGAAGGATTGTAGAAACACTTTCTTATCAAAGAACAAACAGAAATGTAACTTGCGATAACTACTTTACTGACAAAGAACTCACTGAGAATCTCCTCAGTAATGGTCTCACCTTAGTTGGAACAGTACACAAATATATATATATATATATATATATATATATATATATATATATATATATATATATATATATTCATCTCTCCTGAGTTTCAGCCAAATAAAAGATGGCCAGAGTGTTCATCGATCTGCGGATTTACAAAATATGTAACATTGGTTTCAATGTACTAAAACCAAATATGGCAGTTGTTGTTCTTTCTGCAATGCACCACACACAAACCATTTCGGAAGAAGAAAAGAAACCACAAATTATTCTTCACTGTAATAGCACAAAAGGAGATACTGACACACTCGATCATTAGTGAATGCATATGCGTGCAAGAGACGTACAAATCGCTGGCCATTTGCATTTTTATTAATCTTTTAGATGTATGTGGAATTACTGCATTTGTTGTGTGGATGAGCCTTCATCCTTCGTGGAATCTTGTAAAACAGAACAATAGGAGGTTGTTGCTTGTAGCTGTTGCTGAAAGTTTCATCCAATCTCAAATTGAAAGAAGACCTAGAGTAGGACTTCAGAAAAAACTGTAATGACCATTGCTCCTTTCATGCCAAGAGCTAGTAGGCCTCTCCATCTACTGCGCCCCAACCACAGACTAAAAGATGTCATATGTACCAGTATGAAAAAAATCGCAAACAAAAACAAAGCTGTGACAATTGTGGCCAATCTATGTGTAATGAGCACAGTGAAGTGACCCGGTGTGTAAAAACTGTAAGAATGATTATGAGTGATTACGTGTGAGAGTGTGAGAGTGATGACGTGTGAGTGTGAAGTGATGACGTGTGAGTGTGTGGGAGTAATGACGTGTGAGAGTGATGACGTGTGAGTGTGAGAGTGTTGATGTGAGAGTGTGGGTGATAACGTGTGAGAGTGATGACGTGTGAGTGTGTGAGAGTAATGACGTGTGAGAGTGTGTGTGTGTGTGTGTGCTAGAAATGAGAAAATCTAAAATTTGTGTAAATGTGAGTTTTACGACGAAAGTAAAAAAAAAAAATTAGATCATACACTAAACAAATTTCTTTTATCGAATGAAAAATCTATTAAAATTATATAATTTATGTATATTATCATGGATACTTTGGTCACTATAATAATATCATTATTAAAGAAGATTAATATTGTAGGACAATAAAAGATTTTCTTCTGTCAATGTATTAAAATGGCATGTGGGTCCGACGGACCCTCCTTGCCCATCTACGTTACAAAAGTAGGTTGCCCGGAGAAGGGTTAAAGCTATAACCAAACCCTATCACATAAAATTACGCAGAACATATTATCAACAATAATCACGACTACAATAATACATAAACAGATATGAAAATTCTACACATCACACCAAAAGTCCACAGTTAAACATGTTAGAACAATACGAAATATACAAACATACAATAACACGCCCACATCATATACTTAATACACAATTACAGTTCAATATTCATACATTATTCGATATCATAATACATAACACAATAACAACCACCCCCCACCGTAACAGCAACACACCCCCACCTCTACAACTGACGAATGCAAATGGCAGAATTCAAGATCAACAGGAACAACAGTAGTTCGTAGAACACTGAAGATGACGCAGCCCCGGCATCGAAACGGGCCGTCTGTCTAAGGTACATAACCTATTTTAAATTTTAACATTTTTAACGTGTCGACTAATACAATTTTAAGTTTTTTAGAAAAACTTACATATACCGAGCAGCGCGACCAATAATATTAGGTCGTCTCATAAGTAATGACAGTTTGATGTTTTGTAAGATTTAAATAATTTTCTTTAGTTGGACACTGCAATTTACAGGACGCTATGGATATTACTGCATATTGTGAGTACCGTAGCATATGTGTTAGTCGTCATTGTTAATACAAAGAATATAAAATGAAGGTGATGAAATCTGAGATCAGAGTCGTAAAGCACTACGGATACAAGGTTATAAAGGTGCTGCCGTGACTCGAAATATATGTGAAGTCGAAGGTGAAGGTGTCGTTAGTGATCGTGTAACACAACGATGGTTTCAGTGTTTCAATAGCGGAGAAGGAGACATTAAAGATTTACTCGTACAATGTTCTGGAATACAATTAAATATAGATGAAAGAGTAATGGAACGGAGAAAAATTCTCTCCGGCACCGGGATTTGAACCCGGGTTTTCAGCTCTACGTGCTGATGCTTTATCCACTAAGCCACACCGGATACCCACCCCGGCGTCGGACAAAATCGTCTCAGTTTAAGTTCCAACTCTTGGGTTCCCTCTAGTGGCCGCCCTCTGCACTACGTCATAGATGTCTATGAACGCAGGACTGAAGTCCACACATGTGCTGAGGTGCACTCTTTATGAGTGACTAGTTGGCCGGGATCCGACGGAATAAGCGCCGTCTTAAATCACGAAGTGATTTACGCATATCATATATATTATTTTAATGCACCGAAGTACTTATGATATTTTCATGCAGATATTCTGCGTCATCATACGATAAAAGAGTAATGCAACGGAGAAAAATTCTCTCCGGCACCGGGATTTGGACCTGGGTTTTCAGCTCTACGTGCTGATGCTTTATCCACTAAGCCACATCGGATACCCATCCCGGTGTAGGACAGAATCGTCTCAGTTTAAGTTCCAACTCTTGGGTTCCTTCTAGTGGCCGCCCTCTGCACTACGTCATAGGGTTCAAATCCCGGTGCCGGAGAGAATTTTTCTCCGTTCCATTACTCTTTCATCGTATGATAACGCAGAATATCTGCATGGAAATATCATATGTACTTCGGTAAATTAAAATAATATATATGATATGCGTAAATCACTTCGTGATTTAAGACGACGCTTATTCCGTCGGATCCCGGCCAACGAGTGCACCTCAGCACATGTGTGGACTTCAGTCCTACGTTCATAGACATCTATGACGTAGTGCAGAGGGCGGCCACTAGAGGGAACCCAAGAGTTTTATCTTAAACTGTGACGATTCTGTCCGACACCGGGCTGGGTATCCGGCTTCTGAATAGTTAATTCTATATTTGTAATATACAGTGTATATATATATATATATATTACTCTTACAACTAAAGAAAAAATGTATTTTATTAACAACTTCAAATTAATGTAACTTTGAAAATATTGAGATTGGGACGAAAGTTTATATGACATTTTTTTGCTCTAAATGTCTTCGGAAATAAGCTCCGTAAGGAACGGTAAATTCTCGTAAATCATCGTGTATAGATATTCTTTTTCTCCGTTTGTAGTGTGCAAGCAACGATATCGAAGTTTAACCTCGAGCTTTTACTGTAATAAAAAAAGTATGTATAATCTTACTGACGACTTTTCTATTCTTGTATTCCACAGGCTATATTTTGTCTTGTTGGTGGATATTTGCATGTTAAACCTTTGTTGCTATGTTTATTTTTTTCTAGCGAAACTCTGAATACCACTTCCCACTCCACGAGTCCTGCGTAACGAGGTTTGTGCGTGATTTTGCCCCCACCCCCTCCCCAATCGCTTTCAGTAACGGAAGCTCGAGTGGGACACTGCTGCCTGATCGCTCAATTTATTCGTCTGCCGCTCGATGTGGGCGATTACCCTTCCTCCTCGCAGTTTACTGCTGATGAACATATTTTTTCCCCTTCATCCCTTTCTCTATTCTAACTCTCACCCTCATAAATGTAAATTTCTTCCCACGTAAAAACTTCAGGTTCAGTATCTCAAAGTTCAAGTTTTGCATACAATAAAGGATATACTCATTCAATTTCGGACTATTATACTATTTCTTTCTATATACTGATAGGCCTATTTATGAATAACCGGTACGTTAATTAATATTTTTACGCGGACGTTAACTTTGATCATAACTTTTGAGAGGACAACGACCACTTTCACCACATATAATCAATTGTAATGAGCGTACTCCTGTAAAGAGGTTTCGCCTCACTAATAGGGCGCAGTTCGAAAAGTGAAATGGGCACATAACAGCCCTCTTAGCGCTAATTCAGTGTGTCAACTTTTGGCAATAAAATCTCGCAACTTATACATTACAAATAAAATTTACATCTCTCTAATGTGCAATTTATAGTTATAAGGTGATCCGTTTGGGTATGGATAAAATAAAACCACCGTAAAACATTTACTACTGAACTTTATTTGTTGAAACTTTGTGCTTATAACACTGAAAGATGGGAGATTCCTCAGAGCTCAACATGACTCCCATTGCGCACCCTGCACAACTAATAACGGTGATGCAATTCAGCAAAAAAATAAATGTGAAAATATGCAATAAAAAAAAGCTTTTAAGGGGATGAAACATTGTTACTCCAAGACTGTTCTCAATAACAAAATAATAGAACAAATATCAAATTTAAAATATCTGAATTGCATATGTCATACTTTCACGCAATGGATATTGTTTAAAAATTAATAAATTTCAATGGATATGTAATACAATAAGAAAAAAAAATCTACGACATAAAGCAAGAGGGTGAAAAATACACATATAAGGCTACAATTACATATTTTTAATCTAACTGAAAAATTAACTTAAAACTCAAATTGGTATCAACATTATATTGAGGATGAGAGATCACCAAATCCCAAAACTTAGAACTATAATGAACTACAGAGCAAAGGGTTATAGGGATGTGGGTCGACTCCTTCCCAGATGGAACGAAAACTGCTTTGATATTGGAACATGCCGAAGAGGCTAATCCATTAAATAAAAGAAGAAGGAGAAAAAATAGTAAAAATGTGATGAGCAAGAGGGAAAAGAAGGAAATTAATTGAAGAGAACCAATATGAGGAAACTGAGAAGGGTGGAGAGAAGAAGAAGAAAAAGAAAACGTAAGGGAGAAGAGACAGAAGCTTAAATAGACGAAAATGTAACAGAAAGAAGAAAAGAAGAAATCTTAGGAGGAAAAGAAGGTGAAGAGAGACAAGAAATGAGAGACACGAGGCGAGGGATAAACAGAAAAATGGTAGAGAGGAGAATATGGATGATGGGAAAGCAAAGGATAACCAAGAGAAGAAATGGGACGAAATGATGAAAAGTAGGAGAGAAGAAATTAAGAACAAAATGAAGATCGGAGGGATAGATATACACGGAAGTAAGATGCGAGAGACGCCAGTTGGTGTAATTAACTAACTGGTCTACTATTACTATGAGGAAAGGAAGCATAAGAGGAATATTAGAACAAAGAAGAAGGAAATTATGGAAGGAGAAAATAATTAAGATCATGAGGCGAAAGGCGAGAACGAGTGGAAAGAACAGAAAAGACTAAGAAAAACAACTCGGAAAGGATGATAAGAAAGGAAAGAGAGGGAGAATATACAGGGTTGTTTCCGACCTCTGATAACGAATTTGAATAACATCATGTGCTTCAGGAGTCACACGACAGCTGAACTGTGACGTGAGGTGACAGGCCAGTAGTGAGTGATCTCAAAGTCAGAGTGCACGGCGACTCACAGCAGAAATTCCCAAGAAAATCGAGCCTTTTGGGAGAGGTACATTATGACATTTTCCAATGCCTAGTACAGTTAAGTGAAAATAAAAGAAGCTTGGAGAAAACGAGGTTTCGTTATTTCCAAGAAAGGCATCTTCTGTGTATTTAATAAGATTGGTAAAGCTCGAATGGAATTCATTTGCATCATCTCGTGGGGTGCGGCGACTTTTTCCACTCTGGAATTAATCCCATCCGAGCTTTGCCAGTCTTATTAGGTACACACAAGATGCCGCTATTGGAAATAACGAAACCACGTTTTTTGCAGGCTCTATGATTTTCACGTAACTGTACTTGGCATCAGAAAGGGTTGTTATGTACCCCCCCCCCCAAAGGCTCGATTTTCTTGGTCATTGCTACTGTAATACACCGTGCACTTTGATTATGAAATCACTCACTACTGGTCTGTCACCTCTCGCCGCAATTCAGCTGTCGGTGTGATTCTTGACGCACGTGACGTCATTCAAATTCGTTATCAGAGATCGGAAACACCCTGTAGAAAATGTAAAGCAACATGCGAATGAAGAAAAGAACAAGAAATAGGAGGTAGAGAAAATAAGGAGAACAAGGAGACACAAGATTCGATTAAGGAAGAGGGCATCAAGTGTGTGAAGAGGGGGACAACAGTCATGGAACATAAGATTCTTTAATTTGTTGGTGAGCACTTACCATTAATTAGCACGTGGCTTCTCAAATTCACATGACTGTGTTGGTATATGGCATACTTGGATAAACACGCATGCGCAGTGCTTCCAGATGACATCACATCCGTTGTTAACGATCCACTATTCATTCGCGCGTCAGTGGAAATGATCATTCATTACCAGCATTACCAGGCTTGTTGCGCGAGGGCTCCCTGTCTCGTCGGTAATTGGAAATATGCAAATTGTTTGCATCTCCTTGTCATTGTGCATGTGTGAGAGGGGAGGGGAGGGACGGAATCTGAGGCTGCATCCCCCTCGTCACACACAAGTTCACAGCTAAAAATATTTCCCTTCTTTATTGATTTTGCTTGCCACAGATAACATTGATTTGTCGTCGAGTGGCATCGTGTATTGTATAATGTATTTTCAACAGGGTTCAATCCCATGATTTATTAATATTCTGTTATAATTGCATAATAACAGTGCTGAATTACAGAAAGCATTTTTTAAACATAACGTGGTAAAGGGTTCCAATATGAGAATTTATCCCTCAAAGACAAAAGTAGGTCCAATGGCATTTTGTGGAACAAATACAATTGATGAAATTGAAATTTAAAACATTACAGTAGAATAAGTAAATTGTTAATATATTCCTATTTATGGTGTAATGATACATACGGGAAATGCCTGTTATTGTTCGGTTAAGAAGCTTTTGTCATCTAGTCTGCTTTCAGAAACACTGAAAGTTAGAATTTATAAAACAATTATATTACCGGTTGTTCTGTATGGTTGTGAAACTTGGACTTTCACTTTGAGAGAGAAACAGAGGTTAAGGGTGTTCGAAGATAAGGTGCTTAGCAAAATATTTGGGACTAAGAGAGATGAAGTTACAGAAGAATGGAGGAAGTTGCACAGATGTTTGAGATGGGCGGGCATATAGATTAATTCAGAAATGAGCATAGTGTGTTAGTTGGGAGACCTGAGGGGAAAAAAAAAAAACTTTAGGGGAGGTCGAGACGTAGATGTGAGGACAATATTAAAATGGATTTGAGGGAGGTGGGATATGATGCTAGGGACTGGATTAATCTTGCTAAGGATAGGGACTGATGGCGGGCTTATGTGAGGGCGACAATGAACCCCGGGTTCTCTAAAAGCCATTTGTAAGTAAGTATTTAGGATGCAATGTGTCATACTTTTGCAGAGGAATAGGTATAATTTTAAGGCCTCCGCATCGAAAACAAAACCCTGATCCCTCCATCAATGTCTTGTAGACACCGGAAAATCAGACAAGACTCACGCCCGTAACTGCTTGCCGTCAGGCTTGGGTTCCGGTGACGCTACAAAGCAAGTTTACTTTTAAGACTGAACCCATTCAGCCCGGCTTTTATAAGTTCAGTCCAGGCGGGACCCAAGAAAGCCTGCCTGTTTGCTCGTATTATAAGGTAGAGTGACTTGCATTCACGGAAGCCAGTCTGCGCTGGTTAAGATGAAACAGTACTAGTTTGAAATCTAAGTTCGTTGACTATTTAATCACTTCAAAAAATCTTTATTTTATGGTCCAACACGGCAGAAAATTCTTGATTAAAAAAATATAGTTTTACAATTTATGCACTACAGAATTTCATAAAATAATAAGATAGATATTATACATTTCATTTTTCTACAAAGTGTGACTCAAGAAATAACGGCAGATAATTATTGATAAAAGAAACACAGTTTTATGATTTATTGCGCTACAGAATTCATAAAATAATAAGACAATATTATACATTTCATATTCCTGCAAAGTGTATCTGACTCAACAAAATAGTGAGAAGAGAAGAGAAGAGAAGAGAAGAGAAGAGAAGAGAAGAGAAGAGAAGAGAAGAGAAGAGAAGAGAAGAGAAGAGAAGAGAAGAGAAGAGAAGAGAAGAGAAGAGAAGAGAAGAGAAGAGAAGAGAAGAGAAGAGGAGAGGAGAGGAGAGGAGAGGAGAGGAGAGGAGAGGAGAGGAGAGGAGAGGAGAGGAGAGGAGAGGAGAGGAGAGGAGAGGAGAGGAGAGGAGAAGAGAAGAGAAGAGAAGAGAAGAGAAGAGAAGAGAAGAGAAGAGAAGAGAAGAGAAGAGAAGAGAAGAGAAGAGAAGGAAATATGTTGAAAATATATTGGTAACAATTATTATGAATATCAACAACTATTATAGAAAAATATTTCATTTTAACTTTTTCTTTATCAACAATTAAAAGCCTCTTGAATACCCATACAATGTATAAAAGTTTTTCGTTCTTCAGAATATTGATTTGCTATTTAACTTCTGAGGGACAGATTTCTTTTTATTTACGAAGCTGAAAGTTTGAATGGTTTGCATTAAATTTATATTACTACGGTGAAAAGGAAAGTGCAAGTAATTTATAATAGCTGTTGGCATTTAATGGATATTATGGTGACGAGAAATAGTTTTCTTTGTCTTTATTAACGGTACGTTTCAGGAGACAACAAATTAAGTTTTCAGTAGTTTGTCTATATCTGTAGGTTTCTTGTCAGGTTTAAATGACTTGGTTGATATTTGTCATGCATCTGAAAGCAGCACAGTCTGGCGCAGATCGGCGGAACCCAACAGTCCTTTCGGGTCACTCTTAAGACTGTTTGGGAGTCACGTGCAACCACACAACCACACTACCTGCCTGCTTGTGAGGGAAGGTTGCAGGCGGGCGAAAGGTACTAAGCGTAAGTCCGCTCACGGACGTGAACAGTCATGGGCAAGCCTGAAAGAGATTTTGCCTGTCTCTGATGTCTTGGTCTTTCTTGATCTCTGTATCCTCTTGGTCTATATACTGAGGCTAATCTTGGAAGTCTCTCCCTTTACATTCTTTGTACATGGTTCTTCCACTATTGCTGATAGAATTTCTTCGGTTATGCAAGAAATTTGTAATGTTTTTCGGATATCTATGTTTCTTTTATGGTGCAACCTCGTTATATCCAATAATGACCTTCCCCCGAGGTCTTCATATATTGCTACAAAGAAAGAAGTTTCAATTACATCCAAATACTCCAGATCTAAACCGTAACAGGAAGACACTGAAAATTTCACGCTATCAGCATTGAAAGCGCAGAAGTGATGACTAATAATAAGCAGTAGACTACAAATGTATGCCGCGCGAGTACTTAAGGATTAACTATCCATAACTACTCTAAGTCCTCTCCGGAAATGTCCTACGCCCCCCCTCAATTGGGAACCACTGCACTAGACGATCATAGAGGAAGTCACATCACGAAATAAAGAAATGGTTTATAATCATAAACAGTGTTCATCGGTTATAAGAAGCTTATCAAATTGTAACATTTTAATCGCACAACGTATCTGACAATCGAAATTTCATAGATAATTTAGACGTAATTTTAATTCCAGAGTCAAGTTCGCAAAGCTATTTTTCGACAAAAACGCTAAACGAAAAGAATGTAATCTTGCAGTCAACAAATAAGGATTAAAAAATAGCCATTTCTTTAATCTAACCTAGCATGGCATATTACACCAATACTAAGAACGAACACCTATATTTGAAACCCAATTCCATCACACAATCGTTGCTTTCAAGCATCGTTAAAGGTGGGTCTTAGATTTTGCGTAGATTGCGGTAGTACACATGCATACATAGTCTGAAAAATTTTGAAAACTTCTTATAGGCCTATCAATAATTAAGAATGGTCTATTTCTCACTAGCGGCATCTGCTGTTTAAGACACCGTTTATTGGAGTGCGAATTGTTGGGATTGGTGGAAATACCATTACGAGGCGAATGCATCTTTATTTTTGGCTAAGGCAATAAAAATATCATGGCACAATCTTTCATTCTTGAGAGGAGATAGTAAATAATCGAATTTATGTTTTCTCCTCCACCGTGCGCGACGCAGTGTTTTATGGTACGCCAGCAGTCGTAGAAATGAAAGAGGGGTTGTCGGTGCCAGATAAGAGCAGATAAGAGTTGAATCCATCCCCTTGTCTGAGAAAGCGACATCCCTATGTGGTGAGGGAATTTGATACAGTGGTAATAAGAAGCAACAGCATCATCCGGATGAAAAAGGAAGCTTGCTGCTCAGAGACAAGCTGGAATGTTTCATTCATGGAGCTACAGGTTAATGGAAGACAACTGTGATTATGGCATTATTAATTGAAGGGTTCAGAGCCATAGCGGGCCAAGCGCCATTTATTAAAAACGGAGAAAGCAAGGGTTAAAGTTAAGTAAATACCATAATTTCCTGGTGTTGTGGAAGAGAAGGCCTGATGGCCTTAACTACACCAGAATAAATAAATAAATAAATAAATAAATAAATAAATAAATAAATAAATAAATAAATAAATAAATAAATAAATAATTTAATGAAGATTGACATATCATTTAATTTTAATGTGCATACTTTATATTACTTGCTATATGTTTCGTTAAATTATGGTAATCACTTAATTTTAACTCTTGTTTTCTTCGTTTTTAATAAATAACCCACATGGCTCTGAACCCTTCAATTGTGAATATACAGGGTGATTCATAAATACCTGTAAAAACTTTGTGTGTGTAATGTAGAGGTAAAAATAAAACTAAAATGTTCGATACAACTTTTCCCGCAAATCCTTACTTTCAGAGTTATGATGTATAGTACCATATCTTGCCAGGCATAAAAAACATGGGCCAATAATGCCTTCGGCTGTACCACGTTCGCATACATAGCGACTGCTGTAGATGTTTATTATTCGTACACCCCACTACAGTTGATTCCGACCTGATAGGACTTTGTTTAATGTACGTAGATATGTTTAGTTGTATGGCACTGTTGCAGTTCCTACAATCACCACGTCCCGTAAGTACATTAATTTTGTCGTTAGTTCAGTAGGCTTCAGTTGTGTACGGTAAGATAGATCGTGCAACACCAGTTGCTTGGCCAGCCAGATCACCAGACTTCTACCTATGGGGTAGTCAGAAGGCGCTCTTTTATGCCATTCAAATTCTGAATGTAGCATAATTATAGCAGTGACATCAAAATACCTATGAAATAGTTCGGGATGAGATGAACGGGGTCTGTAAAATTTTAACATCAGTAGATACCTTCATACAGTAAACGAAATCTTATTAGGTGGTAACCAACTGTATGTAATAGGTGTGTACGAATAACAAACATCTAACGTAGTCGCCAAGTAGGCGAGCATTACACATTAGAAGGCTTTACTGGTCCATGTTTTTGATACCTAGCAAGATAAGACATTTTGCATCATAACTTTGAAAGTAAGGATTTGCGGGAAAAGTTGTATAGTACATTTTAGTTTTAGTTTTACCTCTACATTACACCCACAAAGATTTTACAGGTATTTATGAATCACCCTGTATTCTGTTAATGTATATCACTAAAGAAATTAGAGGATAACTTTGAAAAATTGTCTGTTCTTTGTAATGAGCCTTTTTCAATTATGTGCAAATATTTAAAAAAATTAGACCGCAAGTTAACCATTTTTATTGCATGTTTTATAATGTTTAACTAATATCCTTATCACAAAATATTTGGCAAATAATACAAAGAAAAGTGAATTTTAAAAACGGTCTCTAATTTTCAGCGCAGGTATTTACCTTCTTACCCACATGACGATGATTTCAGTTTCTAAAACTATTCACTATTGGTTTATTTTTAGTTGATTATTCAACGACGCTATATCAACTACTAGGTTATTTAGCGTCTATGGGATTGGCGATAGTGAAATGGCATTTGGCGAGATGAGGCCTAGAATTTGCCATAGATTACCTGATATTTGCCTTATATTTGGTGGAAAACCTCGGAAAAAACAAAACCAGGTCATTAGCCCAAGCGGTATTCGAACCCGCGACCGAGCGCCACTCCGGATCAGAAGGCAAGCGCTTAGCCGGCTGAGTAAGCCGGTGGTTCTTCACTGTTTCTTACATGCTTAGTAATGGCTTTTAGAGAACCCGGAGGTTCATTACCACCCTCACATAAGCCCGCCATTGGTCCCTATCCTGAGCAAGATTAATCCAGTCTCTACCATCATATCCCACCTCCCTCAAATTCATTTTAATATTATCCTCCCATCTACGTCTCGGCCTCCCCAAAGATCTTTATCCCTTCGACCTCCCAACTAACAGTCTATACGCATTTCTGGATTCACTCATATGTGCTGCATGCCTTGTCTACCTCAAACGTGTGGATTTAATGTTCCTACTTATGTCAGGTGAAGAACACAGTACATGCAATTCTGCGTTGTGTAACTTTCTTCATTCTCCTGTAACTTCATTGCTCTTAGACCCAAATACGTTCCTAAGCATCTTATTCTCTAACATCCTTAACCTCTGTTCCTCTCTCAAAGTGACAGTCCAGGTTTCACAACCATATAGAACAACCGGTAATATGACTGTTTTATAAATTCTAACTTTCAGCTTTTTTGAAAGTAGATTGGATGACAAAAACTTCTTAACCAAATAATAACAATCTTTGTTGGTTACGAGGAAGAATAACTACAGTAGGATTATATCCTAAAATTACATGAAACAAAAAAGACATCACATGAAAAATCCACAAACAGCGATCTGCATTATACCGTGCCTACCAATTTGGTACTACAGTTTTTATCATTATTTTTACCATTTTTATTTGTTCATTTAAGTGACATGTATGTATATATGTACAGTAAAACCCCTCTTAACCGAACTTCAGTTAACCGAAATCCGGCTTATCCGAAACAACATCGCAAAAAACAACAACAATATTTTGTTTATCCCTGCAATATTTTGTTCATCCCCTATAGCATGGCTACAAATTTAAGCGTCAGTGTCATCACAGCAATGCTACATCTGTTTCCACCTCTATTCCCCAGACATTTGTTTTGTATAGTAACCGGGCGCGGCCAGTCCCGATAACCCTTAAATTCGCGAAGTATCACATAGGATACAACAGGTTAATAGGCTATATGTTATGATTTTAATAGAACAATAGAAAAAAATTGGTAGGAAAATTAAAATTTCACAATACTATAATATTGTACAACATATAAGTTAAAATATGGACATTGCGATAGTTGTTTTCTTTACAGTCCGACACGTTTAAATAAACTAGTGTGAGAAATGAAGTTTTGCCAATTTAAGGATTAAGTGTGACGTGCTTTTCGCCCATCCGCTCCCAACGACCCGGGAATTACAGCATTATGGTGTACAGTATGCATTCGAGATAAGTTTACAATAAATTGAGGACCGTTTTTGCAAAACTTGCTAACTGAAAAAAACTAAATTTTACAGGAGAGACAAAACAATGTAGTAAGCAAGTTTTGCTGTAACTCTTACTTACAGTAGAAAGAAAGTTTTGAAAAAACCATCACACTTTGACACACTACAATGAAGAGAAAAAATCGAATTTTACTAAGACGCCTTTTACATCATATAGAGGCCTGCCTTATGTTAACGAATCCATCAAAATTTCAATTTTTCAAATTTTGCAGTTAGCAAGTTTTGAAAAAAACGGTCCTCTTCTCATTCATTTTAGTTGTGTTACAGTTATCGCATTATCGGTGGGTCTTATTTTTTTAGTTGAGATAGGCAGGGCATGTAGCACGTAGGGCGAATCCAGAAATGCATAAGTATAGAGTGTTAGTTGGGAGGCCGGAGGGAAAAAGACCTTTGAGGAGGCCGAGACGTAGATGGGAAGATAATATAAAAATGGATTTGAGGGAGGTGGGATATGATGGTAGAGAATAGATTAATCCCGCTCAGGATAGGGACCAATGGCGGGCTTATGTGAGGGCGGCAATGAACCTCCGGATTCCTTAAAAGCTAGTAAGTAAGTAAGTGTGAAATGTCGAGTAAAATGATTATTGGATGTAAAACTGATGTGCAATTACAATATTAAATTCATTGAATTTTTGTTTATAATTTACTGCTTAACGATATATTTTCCTTCCTACTTTTACCGAAAATATTTCTCATCGATTATCCGAAATGACTTCGGCCTTTTATTTCGGATAAACGGGGTTCTATTGTGTGTGTGTGTGTGTGTGTGTTGTATTGTATCGTATTGTATTCTTTTGCTTTAACATGTCTTTGACAATATGTTGATAAGCATATTAAGCTATTAAATAAATAATTATAAGTCAATCCGTTTTCGATTTCTTTGGATTATTTGTATTTATTTATTTATGTATTTATTTATTTACTTATTTACATATTCATTCATTCATTCATTCTCAACGCACCGTACTTATCAACATTTAGCCAATGGCATATTAATGAAGGAATCCATGAGACATTTTGAATTACCATCTCAGGGTAAAACGGTGCTTAGGAAGACCTAAAAACTAGTGAATTGAAACGTAACATGTCAGTAAATACAGATAATACAATATAATATTTGTTTTATTCAGTCTTATGACAAATCAATTATTAAAACAATGACTTATATTTCATAACATATAGTCATTGAGTTTTATACAAAATAAGTTACGAACGTTTTCGCCCATTCAGACATCTTCAGGTTCAGTGTACAATATCTCATTATTAAACTGTATGATAATTACAATGGTAGTCGATGAGATGAACTGTTTAAAATCATAATATATATATATAAAATGTACAAACATATGCATAATTAAAATGTAATCATGTTACAAGGTCATAAAATTGTAAAAATTGAGAACACGTAGTATTTTACATTTTAAACTCCATAATACTCAGTGTAGCTCTTGTTTTGTAGATTCCATTAAAATGATGAATTGAATGTTATTAAAACGTGGCAACTGCACAGGCTGTTATGGAAAAGGTCGCCCCGTGTCTCCATAAACACTACTTCAGATCATAATGATATACCACAACAGCCTGTGCAGTTGCCACGTTTTAATAACATTCAATTCATCATTTTAATGGAATCTACAAAACAAGAGCTACACTGAGTACTATGGAGTTTAAAATGTAAAACACTACATGTTCTCAATTTTTACAATTTTATGACCTTGTAACATGATTACATTTTAATTATGCATATGTTTGTACATTTTATATATATTACGATTTTAAACAGTTCATCTCATCGACTACCATTGTAATTATCATACAGTTTAATAATGAGATATTGTACACTGAACCTGAAGATGTCTGAATGGGCGAAAACGTTCGTAACTTATTTTGTATAAAACTCAATGACTACATGTTATGAAATATAAGTCATTGTTTTAATAATTGATTTGTCATAAGACTAAATAAATCAAATATTATATTGTATTATCTGTATTAACATTGACAATCTGAATATTTACAACATGCTTTCTATGTCAGTAAATGTCTAATATATGACTGGTTGAAAATCTGATGGTGATGATGACAACAAAATGTTGATGATGATAACGACAAAGAAAAAGTAATATTAAGATATTTTTCACTACATACTTTTTTAGTTACAAATTCAGAGACTTAGATTTGAATCCCGGCAAGAAATTAGACATCTCAAATACTGCTGTAATGACTTCCCATTCGCGCAACTGATAGTTGCGCTAGAAAATTGGACTTTTATCATCCTCCTCTATAACAGCTGAAGACGTGTTCATTTTTTATCAGTGTCCTCTTAAACCGCGACTTTGCAAGCGTTATGCAGTACAACTATCGTATACGGATTTATTTATGATCCTTAGCTGACGCGGCGTTACATTACCGTCTCACATTTCGGACTAGCTTCTCTGTCTCTTCTTTGCACGTGTCATAATGGTATTACTTGGAAATACGTCGGCCTTCTTGTGCTTTGTTTAGACGGCCTGTTCAAAGTTTATTTATTCTGCCAGATAGCAATGTTTCCCTGTGGAGGCAGGGAATTGTGCGAGTATAAACGTCTACTCATAATCAGAAATATATCAAATGCACGGGAGTACCGTAAGTTGGATCTCGAGAAAAAGGCAATGCTTAAATAACTGATAAATTAGATCCCATGATTTCAAAGGATACAGGTAAATTGAGCCCTTGGATTTTACCTCGTTATAGGCCTAGTATTGTAAGGGATAACTAGTAATAAACTGTTTCCATACAGAATTCTTAAATAAACTTATATTATATCAATACATTTCGAGAGACAGATTTCTGTCGCATGATTGCTACGTCATATGAAACATGAACATCAACACATCCTACATCCTACATAAATAGATAGATAGACAGACAGACAGACAGACAGACAGACAGACAGACAGACAGACAGACAGACAGACAGACAGACAGATAGATAGATAGATAGATAGATAGATAGATAGATAGATAGATAGATAGATAGATAGATAGATAGATAGATAGACGGACGGACGGACGGACGGATGGACAGATAGATAGATAGATAGATAGATAGATAGATAGATAGATAGATAGATAGATAGATAGATAGATAGATAGATAGATGGATGGATGGATGGATGGATGGATGGATGGATGGATGGATGGATGGATGGATGGATGGATGGATGGATGGATGGATGGATGGATAGATGGATAGATAGATAGATAGATAGATAGATAGATAGATAGATAGATAGATAGATAGATAGATAGATAGATAGATAGATAGATAGATAGATAGATAGATAGATAGATAGATAGATAGATAGATAGATAGATAGATAGATAGATAGATAGATAGATAGATAGATAGATAGATAGATAGATAGATAGATAGATAGACGGATGGACGGATGGATGGATAGATGGATGGATGGATGGATGGATGGACGGATAGATAAATAGATGAAATTATTGTTCTAATACACAGCATTGTGAATTTACCTGCTTTGGTGATATTTGGAAACAATATTGGAAATATTGGCTGTTTAGGAAATAATCGTATGTGAATCCTATAATAGCTAGTGCTAGAGCGCGGACTTTCTCTGCGAAAGAGTGTTCGGTCCTAGATGTTGACTGAAATGGCAAGTCTACTTATAGTCGAAAAGATCGGAGGAAGATGATAAGATGATTTTCTGGTTCTCCCGTTTCCCTCAACATGACTAATTCCATTCCTGAAACTATTTACTTTACCATTAATTCCATATTACATCATGTCATAAAAATATGGTTTCAGAGTAAGACGTGTGAGCTTCGGTGATGTCGGGGGAGAGATGACAAGTTAGATTTTGTTTCTCTGTAAAACGTTTATGACAGTGTCCCTATGCCCAACGATGAGGCTCAACTGGAAGTACTCACTATACTCAGTATGAGAGTATACTCTCAATGCTGGAGGAAGAGACGCC
This sequence comes from Periplaneta americana, assembly GCF_040183065.1. NCBI lineage: Eukaryota > Metazoa > Arthropoda > Insecta > Blattodea > Blattidae > Periplaneta > Periplaneta americana. Next base: position 150,646,669 of record NC_091120.1, read on the forward strand.
ATGCAGCTAAGTAGCGGCTCGGTTGTGGTAAGAAGACAGTCTGTTATTTAGTGACCGTTATAAACCTGCCTGATTCTTCACCGCTGGATCCGTAGATCTGCATATCAATTCATTTTATCCATATTTCTTAGAGATTTTATGCATAATACATCTATCTCAACTATTTAAATTAAAAAGAATTCGTTTTCTTCTCCTTCTACACACAAGCAAAAGAAATTTCCCTGTAATTAGAGAGGAAATTCATAGCTTTACTGTACTTTACTGCATTGACTGCATTAATTCGTGCAAAGAGAAACTGAGTTACTGATTTGAGAAGAGTTAAATCTGAGGTTCTTATTGTTAGTTGCAACTCCGAGTTAGATATCAGATTTTGTAAGAATCTCAGAGCGGTAAATTAGAATTAGTGCGGCGGCAGGCCGATTTATTTGAAAAGGAAATGACTGCAGGAGGTCTATTCTATCGTGACGAAGATTGCAACGTGAGCCTTGTTCACACAGCGGACGGGCAATGGATCACTGCGACGGACGTCCAATAACGTTAACTTCCCTCTATCACGAAAGACAGTAATGAAGTGATACAAGCTCCATGTTAATCATACGTCTAGAACATTTTAGTGACACTAAATATTTCTAAATTCGAGGTTTTGTTCAGAAGAAAGGAACACAGATTACAGAATTATTAAGTGGAAAACTTATAATAAAAACAGTGTAGACCTATACCTATCTTTCACTCCTTCAATACTGCGCGGTGTTCGGCGGGGAAGAAAGGGGTTGAAGAGAAGTCATATGGCTTTGCTCTTGAATTTGAGTAGAATTTGCTCTTGATCCCCAGCTCTGTATTAGACAAAGCTGATTGTAGTTTTTCTCCAGATTACACCCGATTTGTTCACTACATCTCACTTAACGATATGTGTCAGTGGAAGAACAATTGTTTGTATGCAGCTGAAGTCTGATTAGTGTAATTATGTAGGTACTCAGCGATGTATGGAATGGAGGGGGAAAAGAACTAGCCACCCTACCCCATTATCTCCTGGTCTAGTTGCCGCATGAGTGATGCCTTGTTGTGTCACTTATGGGGTCCAGACCTGTCTTCGGACAGTTGACTAAACAATAGCCTAACTAAGGTGAAGATTCTGTGGGGTAATACGGGTCTCCAAAGCTAATATATTATATTTATTGCTTCAAGATCTTGGAGCTTCTGAACATGAGGTTTACCAGATACTCGTCAGAAGATCGGAACTATCTCTGTAAGGTGTTCAGTGATCCACCTCCACGAAACATCGAAGAATTCAAGGAAAGAGTACGTAATAAATTTTCCGAAATTCCTGTGCCTATGTAGCGTCATATAATGGGAAACAGAAACTACGTAGTCTATACAGTGAAACCTCTCATTTACGGACATCGAAGGGACGTAACACTGTCCGCATCTGGGAGGTTTCCTTGATTGGGAGGGAGGCTCCCCAATCTAGCAGTAAATTTATAATATGCATTATGTATTCCTTCACGTTTTAAATTAAATGTATTACTGTAGTTTAATTCAAAATGCAGTATACTGTATCACAGTAAATTCTTTGTAACTTTGAACTACAGTAGATCAGAGCGAAAAAGGAAAATACAGTACTGCACCATGCAATTTTATTCTAGATCTACAGTTATGCAGTACTGTAATTTACAATTTTCAACTTAACCTTTACGTTCAGGTGCCATGTCTCTCGAAACAGAACAACTGATTGAAGTGAAGAGAATAATCCTACTAACCCTATCATGTGTCGAATACAATTTCACGATCACAGAAACCTTGGATCCATCAGACAGGTTAAATTTTATGACTTTGTTTATCCATCCGCTTTCAGCTAACAAGGGGTAGCCGGCTGGTTAGTAGTAGTTTAGTCTTCTTTCATCTTAAAGAATTTCTGTACAGTTCTCAAAAAACTAAATTTTCCATTTTGTAACACATTAGGTTTTGAAATCCAAGTTCTGTCCGCAGTCAGGAGGTAAAGCAAGCTCTAGGACTGTCAAACAGTTGTCCGTGTCCGTCTCTGAGAGTGTCCGTAAACGAGAGTTAAATTTATCGTTATTTCTATATTATTTCAGTTAGGACATAAAAATCTGTCCGTATATGAGGAGTGTCCGTATCTTGGGGGTTCCGTAAGGAGAGATTTCACTGTACTTGAAAAATGTGTGCACCGAAATGGGGGTCACCTTCAGAACGTAGTGTTCAGAACATAAAATGGCCACCGGGTGGCTCAGTCGGTTAAGGAGCTTGCCTGCCGGTCTGAAGTTGCGCTCGGGCGCGTGTTCCATCCCCGCTTGGGCTGATTACCTGGTTGGGGTTTTTCCGACGTTTTCCCCAACCGTAAGGTGAATGCCAGGTAATCTATGGCGAATCCTCGGCCTCATCTCGCCAAATACCATCTCGCTATCACCAATCTCATCGACGCTAAATAATCTCGTAGTTGATACAGCGTCGTTAAATAACCAACTAAAAAAAACCAAGAATGATACGAACTTATGCGGTACAATTAACTGTTATTACTACTTAAAATTTAGAGTAAATGTTTTTTAAACACTCAGTGCCATAATTGTTATTTTTTAAATGGCCTGTCTCATTGTCTCACTCTTTATTTTATTTAACGATGCGTTTAACTGCAGACGTTAATCAGCGTTGAAATTCAACGTAGGCGAGAAATGCACGACAAATTTTTCTTGGAGCACTCTGTCAGAACAGGGCCCCTTCACCTTGCGACACTAACGGTCACCAGTATTTACCACTGTTTAAAAACCGTATCTGTTCTTCTTATTTTCACTATGATGTAAACCAGCTGTGGCGAAAATATAACTCACGAGCATATTGTGGCTCGCAATAATAGCTGTGCATGTCTCTTGCTGCCCCAACCCCCACCCTCTCACTCACTGGAGTCAAACTCCGTTCCATTTGTATTTGTCTCTGACCTGCGAGTGGCGTATCGTCGCAATGTCTCTCTCGAAACCATGTACGGTACCTCTACAAAAACGAAAGTTTCAAGTAGAATGGGAGGACGCATTTTTTTGCTGTCAATAAGGTGAGAATATTAAATGTATGATTTGTTTACAAGTATTACGAGGAAAACGGCTGTATAACATAAAACAGCAATATATTACATGTTACTCATGAAACATTAAAAGGTTAAGTGTTGTTATTATTATTATTATTATTATTATTATTATTATTATTATTATTATTATTATTATTATTATTATTATTATTTCGATCCTTTTTCAGCAGATGTGCGAATAATGCGGTTAGGTCTTCAATTTAAACTCACAGATTTACAATGTAATGTTACAATGAAAGCTAGATGTAAGGACTTGACAAATGTTGAACTTTTCAAATCTTTGCCAAAAAATAAATATCCGAAGCTTCGTTCTTTCGCTTGCTCTTTTGAAGCCATGTTCGCTACAACTTACGTTTGTGAAAAATTATTTTCAACAATGAAAATAGTAAAAACCTAATTTAGATTACGACTAATAGACATATACCTTCGTGATCAACTACGACTGGCAGTAAATGACATAATTCCTGATTTTGAAACTCTGTCGCAGAGACATTCTGAAGACAGTTAACTTTAGATTGTGATAATGTGTTCTATGTTTTCTTGTTCATTTCTTTCTTCGTTACACGTACTAAACATTAGTTTGCAACCTTATACTCTATAAAATTATATTTAAGTGCTTGACGTAAAGAAAATGAAAATGCGTTAATAAGTCAGACAGTTGCTTCACTTCCCCTTGGGGTGTCCGCCTCCCTCCATAGGTGCTATGCACGTTGCACGTTACACAGTGGCTCGGCGCACGATTACATTTTCGCCACGGCTGATGTAAACAATGGAGCTGCAGTTGGCGCAGCAATGTCCCACTTTCAAGTCTGCACGTGAGTCGCTGTTGCACGCAGGCAGAGTCCTCGTGGTCGCGTGGTGCGGCACGCGCAGGTTGCGACATGCTCGCTCTGACATAACAGCGCCGCTCTTGTCCTCGTAGCGTGACGACTCGGTCAAGTTCGACGGCCAATGGCAGATGTAAGTACCTTCCGCCTAACTTTTTTATTTGCTTGGTTTTGCGCGTCAACTCTCAATTCAATTTGCGATGCCAGAATACGGTATCTGTTGCTCTGGACGAGAAGTTACACGATTTACAGTAGCTACGCCAATCGGACTCAAGGTTGCCACGCGTCCCGATTTTCGCGGGACAGTTTCGATTTCGACTTTGTTTCCCGATTTTTGGGACTTTTATAAAATATGTAACTTTCCCCGTTTTATCACATGTAATTTATTTTAATATTAGAATATTCTTTAAATAACACCTACTCAAGGGCAGAAGCAAAGCTGATTCCAGTGTCCATCTTTTACCGAAATCACAGATCTGCAGCAACAGCTTTTAACACGGCCCCCTTGTATAAAGACATAACTGAAATGAAGAAATTTGAAATCAAAATTTCAAATTTCAAATTCAAATTTATTTACAATTTACATTTGAATTGAATACATATGAATAGATACCCGAAATGAGCATATGCTCGTGCTCGGGTACAGTCCAGTAGTCTACATAAATTTTACAGGGTTCAAATAATAATGCTGATGATATAAATAATAGTAATAATAATAATAATAATAATAATAATAATAATAATAATAATAATAGAATAATCGTGACAGAAATGATACAAAGATTGTAATACAAAATAATTCATTAATAATAATAATAATAATAATAATAATAATAATAATAATAATAATAATAATAATAACAATAGTGATAAAACAAAAATATTTACAATGATAAAATAAATACATAATAAATAAAAATAAATAAGAAGTCTCGTACATTTCATTCATTCATAGTGTTCTGCCCAACGACAGATCTTTCACTGCAAACCCAGCATTATCAAGTATTTCCTATTTTCAGCTTTCCTCTGTCTCCGCATATGATCCATATATGAGGAGGTTGGTATCAAAGTTGGACAACTCCACTTTTGCTTTTTTTACAGGAGAGGCGAAAAACTAGATCCTTGGAAACCAATGTCACCGTTATGTACATTTTTTTTAAACATTCTCATGGGTCATAGAAATATTTTTTCAGTCTCAAAATGTGATTAAAATTAATATTCAGGTCGAAATTTAAGTTTAAAAAATGGAGTTATCCATTTCTGAAACTAAGTCATGGAGTTGTCTGTTTTTGAAACCAAACGAAGCCATATTTAAAGTGAAATTGTCTACTTTTGAATATAAGTCTCTTCTAACTCGGTTTCAAAGCAAATTTACGTTAAACAGTACTTATTCATCCACAAGCCATGTTGGATTCGCGATGCGTGATGGGAAAAGGTGATAAGAATATGGGCTTCTCATTGGCTACTGAAGGAATTATGCTAATTTGAAACCAAGCCACAGTGGAATTGTCTACATTTTGATTCTAAAGCGCACAATTAAGTGCTATTTTCGCTCTGTTCCGTCCGTTTTTGAACCTAAACAGTTCCAGAATCGCATTCAGCACACAAAATTTAAGAGAAACAATCAATATCTCGAAATCGCAAAAAATGGAGTTGTCTAACTTTGATACTATGCTCCTCAAATATTGTCTTAATGTTGTCTACATATCATCTGATATCTTCTTTTGCCCCGAACTCTTCTCCCGTTCACCATTCCTTCCAGTGCATCCTTCAGAAGGCAGTCTCTTCTCAACCAGTGACCCAGCCAATTCCTTTTCTTCTTCGTGATCAGTTTCAGCATCTTTCTTTCCTCACCCATTCTTTCCAACACAGCTTCGTTTCTTATTCTATCTGTCCATTTCACAAGCTCCATCCTTCTCCATATCCACATTTCAAATGCTTCTATTCGCTTCTCTTCAGTTCATCCATTATTAATTTATTAATACCACACACCTCTGATTGAGGTTCTGACTGATTTGTACATCTATTATAAGGCAGCACATCTCACTTGACGATATGTGTCATAGGAAAACAATTGTTTGTATGCATCTGAAGTCTGACTACTGTAATATGTAGCTAGTCGGCGATGTATGCAATGGAGGGGGAAAGGAACTGGCCGCCCTACCCATTATCTCCTGGCATAGTTGCCTCATAAGTGGTGCCTTCTTGGTACCACTTGCGGCGTTCAGATCTGTCTTCGGACAGTTGACTAAACGACAATAATTATTACGTTGTAGTTATTGTTGGAATTGCGTATGTAAGAGACGACATCCCGCATGGCTGGTTGGTTTTTATCACGAATTGTTGAGATGGACATAACATCTTATAATATAAAAACAAATGAGTATGGCTGTGCTAACATAATACTAGTAAATACCGGTATAAGTTCCGCATTACATTTGGCCAATCTTGCAATTTGAGGAAATGATGTGATGCACAAAACTTTTTAAAACAGAGAAACAAATTAGAATGGATCCGTCAACATAATAACTAATAAGTATAGGTTTCGGGGAACAGGATCATTTGTCACGAATAATTCGTCTCACGGACGATTCATCACATATTACATTTTTGTCACCAGAAGATTTGTCACAGATTACACTTTTGTCACCGGACGTTTTGTCACACATTGATTTTTTGTTAGTTTCTACTCCAATTGACTTTGTTATTTAAGTAGGGTAAAAATAACTGAGTTTTCCACTGTTATTTGCTAAAAATTTTAGTAATATTTGGCAATGAAGAGTGAAATTACATCCACCGTACAAAATTTTAGTATTAGTCAGCAATGGAGAGTAAAATTAGATTCACTTCAACCAAACGTGGGGGCATGAAGTTAATATACAGAGAATTGATGTACACGAAATATAAAGATGCAAAATAGGGGCATCGTATGACGTTGTGATCAACGTGAGGAATGTAAATCAACTCTGGCATCTACTCTCGATAAGAAGTCCATTGTTAAACAGTTTATTAAACATGCCTCTGGCTGGGGAAGAGTTCAAGTAACAGTGTGTATGAATGTTATGAAGACAGTTACAAGTACATCGGCAGAGACTCCAGCTGAAACCATACAGCGACATCTTAGAAGGGTATCCAGTGAGGCGGCAGTGAAACTTCGCAAAAAGGAATAAATTCAGAGAAAAATACGGAAATATAGGAGAGAAAATCTACACACAAGAAAAAGAAGAAATACCTTGATTTGGATAAAAGAATATTAAGAATCATGGAAAAAAAATATAACGACTACAAATATGAAGATAACATAGGCCTATTGGGACTTTTGAGGGCCAAAGGGCACAATGTTGCAGGCAATTCCTAAATTTGTATATATTAAAATTACAAGAGCCATTCACTGATACTGTGTCTCACTTTTTTGATGAAATATCCTAAACCTGTACTGTGACGATCAGTTGATATGTGACCAAAAACCGGTGACGTAATTGACGGTAGGACGAACAGTCCACATGACGAATTATCGGGGACGAAATTCCACTGTTACGAAACATTTGTGACGAAACGTTCTAGACCCTAGGTTGCTCATTCCATTTCCTCAATGTTGTAGTAGAAGCAGAACCTGACTTATGAATGAACAATGAAATTATTTAACTAACGAATGCACTGTGGGTGGCATCGTATGATAGGTAAGAAGAATGTTTCAAGTTAAAAGAATTGAGTATGGCATGAGAAACATGTTGGGCATATTACAACATAAAATGAGGATTGAAAGAAAGAAAGAAAGAAAGAAAGAAAGAAAGAAAGAAAGAAAGAAAGAAAGAAAGAAAGAAAGAAAGAGGGAGAGAAAGAAAGAAAGAAAAAAGAGAAAGAGATAAAAAAGAAAGAAAGAAAGAAAGAGAAAGAGATAAAGAAAGAAAGAAAGGAAAAAAGAAAGAAAGAAATATAGAAAGAGAGAGAAAGATAGAGAGAAAGAAAGAGAGAAAGAAGGGAAGAAAGAGAGAAAGAAAGAAAGACAGAAAGAAAGAAAGAGAGAGAAAGACAGAAAGAAATAAAGATAGAGAGAAAGAAAGAAAGAGAGAAAGAAAGAACGAAAGAGGGAAAGAAAAAAGAAAGAAAGAACGAACGAAAGAGGGAAAGAAAGAAAGAAAGAAAGAAAGAAGGAAGGAAAGAAAGAAACAAAGAAAGAAAGAAAGAGAAAGAAAGAAAGAAAGAAAGAAAGAAAGAAAGAAAGAAAGAAAGAAAGAAAGAGAGAAAAGAAAAATAGAAAGAAAGAAAGAAAGAAAGAAAGAGAAAGAAAGAAAGAAAGAAAGAGAGAAAGAAAAAAAGAGAGAAAGAGAGAAAAAAGAAAGAGAGAAAGAAAAGGTGAGAAAGGAAATGTAAGAATGAAAAAGGGCAAAGTCTTTGCCTTATGAGACAACTTCTCAGAAGCACAGTCTTCTTCCACTTCCTTTTTGACACGAGTGCAGATGTCGTATTCGTATGGTTTGCGTCTCTCCAAGCAACAGGATGTAATTGCACTATTATGAACTTCCGTGCTGTCTCTGGGTGGCTATGACGTAAGGGTAATTAGTTGCCTTGTATCCGGAGTTAATTTATTACAAGCACTGATACTGTTAGAGAAAGCACGCAAGCTTCCTGTCTCGCACTTCGGTCGTTAAGCGACCACTCGACGTCGCTAGATCAGGCATTAACTCACTCAGATTAATACCATTCTGTCAGTAAGGCTATAGAAACGAATTTTACGTAAATACTCTTGATGAAGCTGGCCGTGGTGTACAAAAACTTCAACACGGCAGGCTCGAACAATTTACACACTGATGAAACAACGCGGCTATAAATTGGCACTAACTGTAATGTCACGACTAGCGAATGGATTTCTAGGTACTAAAAAAAGAGATTTGGGACTTTATAAAATCCAATTTAGAACTTTTAGGAGTTTATATAAAATAAACGATTAACAATTTTAATTTTACAGCTGGCGCCAGCGTTTTTGGCGTGTGTCCTATAGAGTATAGTGCCCAGTTTGTGAACATATTCCTAGTGCTGTTGAGAATGGTACCACTTTCTATACACGTTACATCAGCCATTTTCCAAACACAGTTGTCAGACTGTTTACGGTAAAGGTAAGACACTAGTACTTAAAGTTCCCATTACTTATTTCACACGCCAAAAACGGTGACGCGGACTGTAGTAAATAATCCATTGAAGGTGAAATGTATATACAAAGAATTATTACTGACACTGAGTGTTACTGGGCTGAAGAATCAGATTATATCAGTGAAAGAGACTGATTGCTGATTGTTCAGTTTCATTTCGCATAACTGGGGTGCACTGACGGGAAAACTAATTTGTAAGCTTTTGTCTAACCTGAACAACCTACCACCTCTTTTATGCTAGGATGGACTTTTCCAAACGAACTTCAGTTCCAGGAAATTAGGTAAGAGCTTCTTCCCTACCTTTCTAAGACCAATATGGGACGAACGTGCCAGACTAGAGTTGTCTATTAGATCATTTTTTTAACATTACAAATAGCATTTGTGTAGTTTTGGGTACTTTTGCATTTTAGCATCGGTATTTTTATTTTAAGTTACATCGTCTTCTTGCCTAAGCGGATGACGTGAATAAGTTAGAACAAAATCCAGAAATGATAAGGGAAAACACGGAAATTTTACTTGAAGCAAATAAAGCGATAGGTTTGGAAGTAAACCCCGAAAAGACAAAGTATATGATTATGTCTCGTGAGCAGAATATTGTAGGAAATGGAAATATAAAAATTGGAGATTTATTCTTCGAAGATGTGCAAAAATTCAAATACCTCGGAGCAACAGTAACAAATATAAATGACACTCGGGAGGAGATTAAACGCAGAATAAATATGGGAAATGCCTTTTATTATTCGGTTGAGAAGCTTTTGTCATCTAATCTGCTGTCAGAAAAACCTTAAAGTTAGAACTTACACAACAATATTATATTACCAGTTGTTCTGTATGGTTGTGAAACTTGGACTCTTACTTTGAGAGAAAAACAGAGATTAAGGTGTTTGAGAATAAGGTTCTTAGGAAAATATTTGGGGCTAAGAGGGATGAAGTTACAGGAGAATGGAGAAAGTTACAGAACACAGAACTGCATACATTATATTCTTCACCTGACGTAATTATGAACATTAAATCAAGACGTTTGAGATGGGCAGGGTATGTAGCACGTATGAGCGAATCCAGAAATGCATGTAGAGTGTTAGTTGGGAGGCCGGAGGGAAAAAGACCTTTGGAGAGGCCGAGACGTAGATTGGAGGATAATATTAAAAGGAATTTGAGGGAGGCGGGATATGATGATAGAGAATGTATTAATCTTGCTCAGGATAGGACCAATGGCGGGCTTATGTGAGGGCGGCAATGAACCTCCGGGTTCCTTAAAAGCCAGTAAGTAAGTAATATTAACTTCAATTTTTAATATGTTTACATTTACATAATGTAAGAATAAAATTTATTTATACAAAAATGTAAATCATATAATATTTAAATATAGAACATTTCATTCTTCAATAACTAATAATCTTTTTTCAAGGCTTTCTACAGTATTGAGATAAATATCCTGCGAAATGTTACAACTTCTACCTTTGGAAAATTATCTTGTGCTTTCAAATAAGACTGTATAAGATAATTCGAGAACATAAGGGATAAAGTAATTATGGCGTATTTGTAAAATAAATTAGGATAACAAAAGCGAAAGTTTAAATGTTTATTTGAATCAATAATGGATAATGAAGATTGTGAATGGGATCACGAAACTCTCGTTTGTGTACGAGGATTGTTAAGTTTACTGAAGGAATTTGATTTTATTTTCTGGTAATATTATTCGCTGCAACATTCCCACACTCTGATATTCTGTTTCAAAAAGTAACAGATGTTGCTTTCTGTATTAAAAAAAATCATAACTTCGAGGCGTACAAGCAAGATCTGAGAAATTGCTTCGAAGAATTTTGGGAACGCATGGATCATTTTACTGAGGAAAATTATCTTCAGTCTGAAAAATCACGGCTGGATGCAATTCCTAGAGAGGATAAGAAAATTGTATATAGGCGATTGTTCAATGGAATGCTGCACGTTATCAAAATTGATAATAATTAAAAGTTTGCTGAACATTCCAAATTGAAACTTCTGAGTCTGCTTGATCAGACACAATTTAGCAAATTCGCTCCCTGAAGAAATATTGTTAAATCTAAAAGAAAACTATGAAGCCTATTTTGATTTACTGTATTATCAACACTATAGTCGGTCTCGTTCTATGCACTTTTGTCTTTCGTGTTTTATGTAAACACGGCCAGGCTTCGGCGAGGTAAATATCCTTATAACTTTTGCTACAAGAAAATTATAAAGATAATTTGAAAATTCAAATCAAGCATTAATCAATAAGCGGCTATTTCCAGGAATGCAACTCCCGCATATAACGAAAGCAGACTACTGTATTTTAACCATTTAAAAATCGCATCGCTATGTTAAAGTGTCACGCGACTCCACTGTTAGAAACTTACCTTTTCAATAAGTGATTCGAAAGTTTCAGTAACACAACAGAAAACGTTCATCACCATTTCAACAACTCATTCCAAAGATCAGAGGTGACCAAAGAGGGTGTCGTGATTACATCGTGTAATAAAAGACATTCAAACGGATACGAGGAGTTTCCTGTACATTGCTGTGTGTTTCACTCACGTACAGTACTGAAGGCAAGCAGTGGCCGTATCATGTCGCTCTACAAACTCTGTTTCTATAAGCAGTAATAGATTGTTTCGTAAAGTATGAGAAGGAGAACTTCTGTCACATAAAATTTAATATGTTTACTTTGCTGAACGGTTCAATTAGGAGTATATAGAAACATTAATTTCCACGCTGAATAATGTATTATTATTATTATTATTATTATTATTATTATTATTATTATTATTATTATTATTATTATTATTATTATTATTATTATTATTATTATTGGCCACTAAGTATGTGTTTCTATAATTCTTCTGTACGTGTATGAATATTGATATTTTTAGATCTTCTCCCTAGAAGGATAAAATTAGTAGGTTTTATCTCAATTTTAATCTTCTTAATCTTTAAATGAGGGTAACTATTTATTAGTTATTCATTTAATAATTATATTATAGAAAAACTGATTCAATATTATGTGCCAACGAACTGTTAAACGCCAGAAATTGACATGTCTTAAATCATAGCCAGGAAGAGAAAGATTAGATAAATAAATGTAAGGAAGTCAGCTACCTAATGGGGTTTCAAATATCTCGTGATCTAAAGCCTTTTAATAGAACAGAATTTCTCAAAAGAGTAATGATTAAAATAGCTTAAATAACGTGTCCATAAGAAGTTTTTAATTTTGAAAAACTACGAATTTCTCGACCAAGTATCGAGAGAATAATTTAGAAAATTCCTGATTATATTCAAGAGGAAGGTTAAAAAAAGAAGCAAGAAAAATCGTATATTATTCACTGGCTCTTGGTGACAGCAGTGACATTACTGATACAGCAAAGCTTGAGATTTTTACCCGCGGGATTGATCAAGATGTTAGTACGGGAACCACTACTGGTTGTAGTTTTCATGCCAAGCACCTTTCCTCCGTCTCCTTACTTCATAGGCTGTCACCTGCAGTTTGAGTTTTGGTCCCCGGTGCCATAGATGATGGGCAAATGAACGATTGGTAACTTGCACAAGATAGTACCTCAAATCACAGACTCAAAAAAAAGAGCTTCCAGACAAACGGTATACTCTGTAGGGGATCTATAAAATCACATGTACAATTCAAAAAGTGTTGGTGGTGCCAAGTTAAACTCCTGGGCTTGATATGATTGGTTGTTAAATAACCAAATAATAATAATAATAATAATAATAATAATAATAATAATAATAATAATAATAATAATAATAATAATAGTAATACACATTTTCTGCAATCGATCCTTTATATTGCAACGTGAAATGCCGATTAATTCACTATTGTTCTAGTGGTGTATGTTAGGATGGTAACAGATAATGATTTTAATATTTCGTGTGAACGAACTTAAATATAATATGCGAAATTTTTGCCCTTGATTATATAAGAATAGAAAGTTATGACTAAGCACTACGCCATGGAGGCGTTGAACGTATGCACACGCAGACCTGACCTTGGCAACTGAGAGATGTGAGTAATCTTGTCAACTTTAACTGTTTAATGTTCCGAACCTTACCACACACGAAATCTTGCTATTACAGAGTCCATTAACGAAACTGTCGTAAAACAATATTTGAACTGGCACGGAAGTGTCTTAAACAGTTTCTTGTCAATAAACTTTACAAAGCTTGTTTCAAAGAGTTTACCGTAAGCATATGAGTTATATTACCATTACCGGGGACCTGCGTTTTTCGGATTTGCGATAAAACCGATCTTTATGTACCCCAAAATGCTTCTCCGCATTATGTAGTTCTATGTTAATAAAACGTAACAAAGGTGTATTCTTTTCGCGAAATAACGCGAGATCAAACGAGGAGGCGAATTTATAAAAATGGTCAAATTAGTACGAATAACAGCGCAAAATTACTATTTGTTTAGTTCAGGCATATCAAGGTCAGATGCACGTACTCGATTCTCCGTGCTATAAAGCACTGAGTGGTTGCAATGAATCTATTCTGTAGGCAGTAGCGATTATCAAGGAGGGGTGAGCAAAATGAACTCTATTGGTCTACCACTGCGTGGTGAATTAAACTCTTTTTAAAGCGATAGATAATGTGTTACATTTATACAAGACAACAAGAAATCAAAACATGTTTTGCAGCTTGTACCTCTCTAATAAATTCAATTAATTATAACATAGTAGAATTTAATAATAAACATAGACTCTCCTTGACTTATACAGTTTCAGATAATAACTAGGATCTAATTAACTGTTGTATAGTTATTGAATAATGCAATAACACATAAACACTGCGTTTCTGTTTTAAACTAGTTGAAAAGAAAAAGAAATCACAGGACATTCTGCATATGGTAAAATAAAATAATAGGCCTAAACAAATAATAAACATACGTATATTTTCTTTAACTTAAGCAGTTTTTGATAATTAGACTTATCTAATTAATTGTTATGTAACTATTACATAATCATGTGTTTATTAAATGAAAATCACAAAGAAAGAATGTTATGGAAAAGAAAGAATGGGTGACTGCTAGTGCCCAAGAATTTTTACAGTTTCTTCAGTTTCGACTGTCCGTAAGAGTTTCTCTTTTTTGAAAAGTCACTTCATCTGAGTCCTAACGTGCGACTCCATATTACAGACATAAATAAATAAACGAAGCCTTCTGTCGGTGTAGAGTAAGTATCTTTGTCCTCAAGTTCTGTAGGTGCTAATGTGTAGTAGCGACCGATTTATTTGCTTGTTGTATTCTTCACCTTGAATACGGTGACTCACAGCGTCCCTTCTCAAACAATTCTTCTCCACGCCACTGAATCATGATATATGGACTGGCAATGAAATGCGACACCATTTATTACAGTCTACTTCCACCTTGAGGATCCTATATAATAATTAAATACGGTACCTACGAATTTTATTTATATGCATATAAATGCAAACGGACAATATTAACTTTTAGAGAAAATTTTTCTTCATGAGCTTAATTATAAACATACATACATACATACATACATACATACATACATACATACATACACACATACACACATACCATATGCATAAAATCATTATATGAAAATTAGCTAACTACATTACCTATATCCTATAGAATTATGGACTTCCAGAGTCGTTTAATTTAATGCAAAAACACTTTTTAAATAAATGTAACGTAGCCTAACTATATCCTGAGAGCATAAGAATTTCAAAAGCATTTAATTTAATACAAAATACATAGACTTAAAAAGTACAGACTGGAAGACTCAGAAACCCACTTCACTCATACAATCTTTCTTTAGTGCGTGACGTCACGTTATCATGGAAGTCAGGTGCTGTATGAGAAAGGGATCCCAAATAATTTCACCGCTACAGTATTGTAAGTTCCAATAGACACCGCTCGGCGCTCGTAACAGTTGACATTATTCTATGCTGCGACGGTTACAGGTACTATTTATACCACTAAACACTGTTCATAACGACTGATTTTTTTTTTTTTAATTTTAGAAATGCGGTACCGGTAAT
The DNA here is from genome assembly GCF_040183065.1 of Periplaneta americana. Lineage (NCBI taxonomy): Eukaryota > Metazoa > Arthropoda > Insecta > Blattodea > Blattidae > Periplaneta > Periplaneta americana. The sequence goes on from NC_091120.1 coordinate 150,661,776, forward strand.
AACTAGATTTAATTAGTAATACGAGATAAAATTTTATTTTATACGTAAATAGGTGAAGTGGCACTTCTCCTACTTCACCTAAATAACCGCCCCTGGTAATATCATATATTATGGACAACAATGATCCGAGTACCGATCCCTGTGATATACCTGATGTTATGTTAAGCCAGGAGGAACTTCAGTTCGAGTAGTGGACTACGAGTTCTTTTTTTTTTGTTACTATGTATATATGCTTATATAACTCTCGCTAAGTGGTTTTTATATTTATTTTTATCAGTTCCATTATTACTATTGTTAATATTATTATTTAATTGATATTACTCGTCACTATTATTATTATTATTATCATCATCATCATTATTATTATTATTATTATTATTATTATTATTATTATTATTTTTATTATCATCGTTATATCCATTATTATTATTATTGATATCTGTCAAATTTATGTAGGTGATATTGAACTATACCTGAGCACGAGCACATGCTCATTTCGATTAACTATCATATAATTTAAATAAAAAGTGTGAATAAATTTGAATTTGACTTTTGAATTATCCTGAGTATATAAAACCACAGACTTCAAATAAATACTTTTAAACTGAAAAAATGAATAGAACGTGCCAGCCACAAATCTCGCAATAGGAAGGCTCGCAAATTAAAAGAAAAGTTTACGTACTGGTAACGTCCTATGTCGGAAGTCTTCATTTCTGTCACATACCTGATTATTTTGTGAATATATACTATATAAAAGATCGGAAAGCAGAACTATGATAAAAGTAATATAATAAAGAAAGTAATGAAACTGAAATACTGCATCTATGAAGAGACATCTGAGAGAGGGGGAGACAAAAATGGCAACATTAACTTCAAGAAAACTTTCATTCCAGTGAAGTTAAGTTCAGTGTGCGGCCTGCTACATCTTCTAGGAGGTCCCATAACAGGTGAATCACCGCTAGACAGACAGTCACTGAGACGCCATAACACAAATAGGCTATAAAACTGCTTTTTAAGTGTTGCTGGTAAGGAGAGTGTGATATGCAGCGACGTGAAAAGATTATGCCACATGGTTATTCAGAAGGATATACCATGGCAAGATGTATCTGATTAACTAGCATCAGCTATCAAGCGTTTCTTAATTTATCACTACTACCTACCTAGTAAACCATTGTCAACTCTGCCAGGGCATAATCAGCTTGCAAATCTTAACAAACGTAGTGATAATTAAAATTTAACACTTCTACTAGATTACCACTAGTTAATCTTCTCTGGAATGCCTAGCCAGTTTAAAATTGGAAAAAAATTTATAATAATAATAATAATAATAATAATAATAATAATAATAATAATAATAACAATAATAATAATATAATAACAATAATAATCACGGGTCATTTTGTTCGGAATCGAATCATACCGCGTACAAAGATTATTTGCCGTTAGGTTTACAGCCAATTGCTATTGGCCTTTCAGAAAAAATGTAACAGGGGATTCATCGAATCTCTATAATTGCGTCACACGTTTATGCTGTTCGTGATTATTATTATTATTATTATTATTATTATTAATTGTTATTATACTTTGTGTTCTTATAGATTTTTAACTAATTCTGATGATTATTAATATGAGGTTAACTGCAAATATTTTAATTAATGTGGTTTATTTTCCAGACGTCAAGATCTTGATTATTATTTTTTTAAGTCCTTAAGGGTGGTATTGATTGTGAATCCTTCCTAAGCAATATCAGTCTTCGTAATCCTGCTGAGGGTTTAAGATTTCATAAAATTTTTTACAATAGAAATTCTAAATCTCTCTCTCCGGTCTCCAGATGTATAAAACATGCTAATTTGCATGGATTGAACTTGGATTCATTTAATGTGTAGTAGGCCTTTATCTTTTTGGAGTTTTATGTCAGTTATTAATTTATGTATTTTGTTTTAATATGTATTATAATATTATTCTGGTTATCTTTCATATCATTTTGTAATTTATTCATGTATATGATTCCATCCTTTCATTTTCATTAGGCCTACAATTATTTTTAATTGTCATCATTTTATGTATTTTAGTCATCCATTTTATTTCGTCATTAATTGTAATTGTCTTTATGTGTAATAATTATGTTATGCACTTTTATTGTGATTTTATTATTATTATTATTATTATTATTATTGTTGTTGTTGTTGTTGTTGTTGTGAGCATGGTCAAGTTAAAAGAACTTTTTGAATTTGAAATGAAATTTCGACATTCCTTTTTTATTTGTCTTCGTACTCTCCTCATTTAAATTTAACAAGGCGGAGTCTTCTCGTAGTCGCTTCCTCGTTCCATGAGGTCTAGTCTCGAAACAAAATGCAATTTGTAGTCAAACGATTCACATATTAATATGACGCCAACCATTTATTTGTTTGTAATTGTTACTTTTGTCAAATCAGAGATTTGATTCATTTGGAAATTAGTATCAAAGTTAACTTTCTTCATAATTATAAAAATTATGCTTTTACGCGTTAAAAACTTTCAAATCCATGTAATATCGAAATCGCAGACCTACAGCAACTGTTCTTAACATGGCACTCTTTTCATAAAGATATAAATCACTGAAATAAATAACATCAAAATACATTAGTTTATTAAGTAATTTACGTCATTGTTTTCGTTAGAATCATCTTATATATAAAGGGATAACATCCGTAAATGGCTGGATGATTTCTGTTATAAAATGCTTCGATAAACATAACTTCTTAAAATATAAAACCAAAATGAGGATGAATCCGTTAACATAATAAGCATAGGTTGCGCACTCCATTTGATTAATGTTGTAGCAGAAGCATAGCCCGGGCTATAAATAAACAAGTAATCTTCTTCCTTAACTAACGACTGCATTGCAGGTGTAATCGACGCAATTTCCATAAGGGGCAATATTGCAAACCGTTACAATTTCTCTGGAGTGGTACTCAGAAAAACGTTCCACCTTAAAAATGGTTGAAGTGAGAAAACAAAGAAGGCTAAGAAGAGTTAAAATCCATGAAGGAAAAACTGAAAGGGATGAAGATTTCCAGTTGATAAGAAAAAGCTTTAGGGCCAATTCATTGATTCACGTATTTATTTATTTACTTATTCATACATATTTATTTATATATTCATTTATTCACTCACTCACTCACTCACTCACTCACTCACTCACTCACTCACTCACTCACTCACTCACTCACTCACTCACTCACTCACTCACTCAGTTATTTACACACTCATTCATTGATTCACTTATTTATTTACTTAATTATTTACTTATCTATATTCACTCACTCACTCACTCACTCACTCACTCATTGTTTCACTTATTTATTTATTTACTTATCTACATTTATTTATTTATTTATTCACTCACTCACTTATCTATATTTATTCATTCACTCACTCACTCATTCATTGTTTCACTTATTTATTTATTTTTTATATATTTATTCACTCACTGACTCACTTATCTATATTTATTTATTCACTCACTCACTCACTCAGTCACTCATTCATTGTTTCACGTATTTATTTATTTATTTACTTATCTACATTTATTTATTTATTCACTCACTGACTCGCTTATCTATATTTATTTATTCACTCACTCACTCGGTCACTTATTCATTGTTTCACTTATTTATTTATTTATTTATTTATTTATCTACATTTATTTATTTATTCACTCACTTATTTATATTTATTTATTTACTCACTCACTCATTGTTTCGCTTATTTATTTATTGCTTATTTATTTATTTACTTATTTATTTATTTACTTAATTACTTATCTGCATTTATTTATTTATTTATTCATTCACTCACTGACTCACATACCTATATTTATTTATTCACTCACTCACTCGGTCACTTATTCATTGTTTCACTTATTTATTTACTTATCTACCTTTAATTATTTATTCACTCACTTATCTATATTTATTTATTTACTCACTCACTCATTGTTTCGCTTATTTATTTATTGCTTATTTATTTATTTACTTATTTATTTATTTACTTAATTACTTATCTGCATTTATTTATTTATTTATTCACTTATTCAGTCACTCATTCATTGATTCACTGTTTAATTGACTTATTCATGCATTCATTCATTTATTCATTCATTCATTCACTCATGTATTTATTTACTTAATTAATTAATCTATTTAATCTCTTAGAAATAAGAACATGAGATCCTCTCTCTCTTTCCTTCTACCAGAAATTACAGCTACAATATTAAGAACATAATTAAAATTAAAGTCACAATTAATATTAACTTTACAATTACAATTATTACAATATAACCAGAATACTAAAACATTGCCGAATAAAAAAGACTAGACAATTTATTGTACAAGTTAGAACAAAAAAGAATTACTTGCTGAAGTACAAATTAAGCGTAGAATAATTATGAAATCACTGGAATCTATGAAAACAATTAAAATTACAACTAAACTATGATAAAATAAAAGTTTTATGCTTGTGATGACGCCCGCAGACTGGAAGCTTGTGGAAGGCAGGAAATAAAACCAAGGTACAAGAAAATAAATCTGTCGGTCTTGGTGCAAACCTGTTGAAGTGGGGTCGTGTTTTTATTGCCGATTAATCATTCTGTACCAGGGACGAGCTTGATTATTCATAAGGGAACACAATTACATATTCCGGTCGCGACCGTACAGCTCGTCTGTGTAAAAAGAAAAGGAGTCAAAGTACTCAGAATCGCTCCACGCTTTTTTACAACCGTCGACGACGAAGAGCATTTCTGTAAAGGAACATGATTCACCGGCATTAAATAAGTTGACGTAACGCAGACACAGACTAACTCAAAAATAATTGCACACATCGCAGTCCTCTCGAGACGGAATCGTGCTTTATTGTGGAGGTAGGCGCACTTGCAAGTGACATAAGCGAACACTGACTGACATGGAGTTTAAAGATGAAATATGGTGGATTGATGGAACATAAAAACATGTAGCTAATGGAGATTTGAAAATATAACAGTGAATGATAATTGCTAGAGAGAGAGAGAGAGAAATAAATCTTCCGGCCTTAATTAAGGATGACCACGAGGATCCGGAAATTAATAGCAAATAAAATATAATGAATTAAATATGAATATTGTATAAAAATAAAATGTAGTAGGCTAATTAACCACCGTTGATTATATCAATTATAAAATAAAATAGGAGAAGATGACCTTAAAATTATACTTATAAATAAAAGATTTTATTTAAAATTACCATATCCTTAATTAGGACCTTCTGAGTGATATAAATGAAGTTGTATAATCTACAGGGAATCTTAAAGAATTTGCGAGATTATTTTTTGAATTTCAAAAGATGGTATTGATAATTGTTTTAAAGAATTATATATACATTTTGGTAAAGAACTCCGAGCACCAAAACATAAACCTGTCAATGACCATTGAAGAGAGGGATGTTATACTTGGCACTAAGGTAGGAAATACAAGGCCCTCTTTTCATGATCAACCTGATGAGCTTGGTTTAGATCTCTCTCCATGCGTATAGTTGGATCTATGATAATAGCCTTTTGTTATTGCCTGTTTATTGCTATTATGTCCGCTCTTCTGTGAGAGTCGTCTTCAGAAATACAGTGGACCTCTTCATGAACTTCCCAACCCTTGTTCCGAAGAAGACAGGCGATAGCTCCACGGACTCTATGATGCCTGTTGTTACGCAATAACTCTCCTTTCCGACAAAATCCCAACACGTGGCGAAAAGTTTCTGTCTCGTTGTAGCGAGGTTGACGGCAACGGGTTGTGCTGAAAGCTCTGCCAGGAACGGAGCTCACTGCAGTAAGTCAAATTTTACCCTAACGCAATACATTTTTATTTCAACTGTTGCCTTATTGAGTTCTAATTATTTCATCATTACTTACTGAGCTTAAATATAAAACAAACAAGACTAAGACCATGGTTATCCGAAGAAAAATTAAGACAGTAAGCGTGCGAGTTCGAAATAAGACAGTGAAACAAGTGGAAACCTTCAAATACTTGGAGTGTGTTATAAGTGGTAGCATGAGCTGCTGCCAGGAAGTCAAAAGAAGAATATCAATAACAAAGGGAGCTTTTAATAGAAAAAGGTGCATCTTCTGAGAACTTCTGGAAAAATAACTAAGAAAGAGACTAGTGAAGTGTTTTGTAAGGAGTTGGCATTGTATGGAGGCAGAAACTTGGACATTATGACGAAGTGAAAAGAAGCGACTAGAAGCATTTGAAATGTGGATATAGAGAAGAATGGGGTGTGTGAATTGGACAGACAGAATAAGAAATGAAGCTGTGTTGGAAAGAGTGGCTGAAGAAATAATAATGCTGAAACCGATCAGGAAGAGGAAATGAAATTGGCCGGGCCACTGGCTAAGTAGAAACTGTCTGCTGAAGGATACACTGGAAGGAATGGTGAACGGTAGAAGAGTTTGGGCAGAAGAAGATATTAGATGACAGACAATATTAAGATATTATAGATCTTAAGCGGAGAATAAGAGACGGGTGGAAAATAGGAAAGATTGGAAAATGCTAGGTTTGCAGTGAAAGACCTGCCTTTTGGCGAAAATTATGAATGGATTAATTAAATTCAAAACAAAAGTGATACCATTCACAGGATCTATACCAGAAAGATTCAAGTCGGTTCTTAATGACATAATCATTGAAGGAGTTAATATATTTAATAAGCACAGATAGAAATAGATTTCCCTAACATTTAATACAGCCCAAAGGGAAAAAGATATAGATAGAAAGATCTCAGATAGATGGACACTACAGTTTTAAGGAGCCGCAACGAGTCTAAAGGTCTAACGCGTGAAGCAGAAGAAGAAGAAAAAAAGAAGCTTAAGTTCACTGGAAGAAACAACCCTATTTTTATGAAATAGTTTATAACAGTTCTATTAATTCTAGAACACTTCACATAATTCAGTAAAAAGCGAACGTGTATCCTTTACAAGCAATGAAAGCGTATGGGAGCATAGGGGTACAGTTACATGTTTTAATGATCTCAGCAGATCGTGTTGGCACTAAGATCCGACCGCCGTTTACCCCCAGGAAAGACCCAACAGCCTAATCAATTTACCAGGAGGCTTGCATGATCTCTTGGGCAAGTTAAGAACGAAAAAATTCCGCCACCACAGGAGATCATCAAATCCTTTGCCATTACCAACTGAGCTATCCAGCCACCAGTAGTGTTCTGAAAATGACTTCCCCGTAGTAGCTCTTGAATAATGTACACGCTTCCCAACCCAGTAGTCCGTGATTCGATTTCCGGTGTGAATGGAGTTGTATCTCCATTTTTCGCAGCTGTTCTGCACCATAGCACTTCCCGGCCAACTGCTAGTTCAACTGAGTTCTAGGCCATTCCGTATTTCAACACCCAAAAAATTCGATTTCAATATCTTCATGTAAATCTAATTTTTTTTATAAATCCTGGTATCGAGAAAGTGATTTTCGATACTTATATCATGTGTCTGTCTCTGTCCAGTTATTTCTTCTAAACAATTGGACCTATGTTTCTTTTTATATATATGATAGCCTGCAATTTAATCCGATAATGATAGATGTTAAATGCAATAATCAGACTTAGAAATTTCGTACCGAAACAATGTTTTCAGGTTGAGTACAGCCAGGCATATAGGCCTACAATATTGCACTAGTATACTACACTCTGTTCATATAAACAACTCATAGTATAATTATCCGCAATTATGAGTGGACGACTTTAGTCAGTTACTAAGTTACAATAATATGTACATTAGAGAAGCAGTTTCATTACGTACTAACGTTCGCAGTGGAGTTGTGCAGTATAATGAGTGGCTTTCAACGTGACAGAAGTTAAATTATCAAATTACAAGAACTTTCAATACTTCAAGAATTTGCTGATAACCATAGTAACAAAATATAGAGAAACATTTTGTTGGAAATTATGTAATGTGGAAACTTAATCTATATAACGAATAGTAAGTGCGGTAACCTGTATAGTTCAGTGTCACTGTCCTATGAAAAAACACGTGGAACGCCTCTCGTTACTGTCTTAGGAAATAAGCAATGAAGAGAAACCATCTTCTTCAACACTTAAGTATATCTAATTCTTTTTTACAGTCTAAATATACAATTTTGGTACGGTACGATATCTCTTAAAACAACTGAATTGTCTGTAGCAATTATTATGCTGTAGTCCAGAATTGTGGAAATGACTAAAGCCTGAGATAAGTGGAAGAATACTATTGTTCAAATATACCAATCCGCATAAGGCCCAGTAGTCATTAAAGCAAATATGAAAAGTTTTCTTGAAAAGAATGATGGGTTTAATATGATGTGCTGCATACGAGATGCACATAGCTATTGTTCATTTGATGATATAGTAAGAAATACTGTATCATATTTCAGACTTACTCCTATCACGTCTTGTGTTTTTCTGAACATAGGAGGAATATTTCTGTTGATAAATGAAAATGTACATTATTAAAAGGACAAGGGATTTGGAGTACTATAAAGTAATGTGAAATATTCACGTCAAAGCTGTGGATATAGCACACTTAGTGACATTTCAAATGTGTTATCGAACACATCCTGATGACGTCATTGAATATGTAATTTGAGAGACGTGCCTAATTTGAACTGTGCTGCAACTGTGTCAGCCAACGTGGAACACAGTTTTTTCATGTATAGGCCAGTGGCGGCTCGCAACCTGAAAAGTTGGTGAAGCTCTTTTATTGAGGGACATGATGTACGACTTACCTATTTTTTGTAGATTAAGTCGATTCGTCTGTCTCTACGGATGGAGAATTTGTCAATGATGTCATGAAATGGCTGCTTCTCAATCAGATCATGTAGCAAGTCCTTGTGAATAGAGATGCACGCCAATGATGTTAATCTCCCTTGTGCCATTGAATTGCGAAGATTTGTCTTTATGCGGTTGAGTGCAGAAAGACTTCGCTCCACTGAAACGCTTGTCACAATAAGGGAAAAGAGCCTATATGTTTCTTCAATATGTCTTTGTTTTCTCTTACACGTTTTAGTGCTTGTATCAGAGGAAATGTTCTGGTACACATGATCTGTATAGAAAAGCTCTAGTACTGTTTTCAAACGACTTAGCCTATTTTTAGCAAATTTATGAGAGTCTTTTGTAGAGTGGCAAGAGCATTAGAAGGAAAATATGTGAATACTGAAGAAATTTTGAAGTATTGGCAAAAGAGCAAAACTGAAGCTGTTCAATGGCTTGATATGTAGTGTTAACTTGCATAAAAATGACGTCAAGTATTTAAAAAATAATTGTTTGTACTTCTGAAAAAGTTCACCTTCTGATACTTTAACATATTTCCGCCCTGAAAATTCACCCCTTTCTTTAGCCTTAAAAAACTGACAAAAACTTCATCTGTTTTCACAAAATCCACCCGATTTCCATGCCGATTTTTTTGTTTTTTTTTTTTATAACAAACAGGGCCAACTAAATAATTTGTCCAAATAAGAACTACAGCACAGCCACTGATATTCACAATAACACGCACTTTTAAAATGTTTGGTATAAGATCTTGCACCTTTCCTTTTCAACTTTTTTGCCGATATATTAATAACTAGTGTTGGTTTTCCCGCTAACAATTTTTTTTTATTTTAGTCGGTTATTTAACGAATGTATCAACTACGAGATTATTTAGTGTCGATGAGATTGGTGATAGGGAGATGGTATTTGGCGAGATGAGGCCGAGGATTCGCCACAGATTACCTGACATTCACCTTACAGTTGGGGAAAACCTCGAAAAAAATCCAACCAGGTAATCAGCCCAAGCGGGGATAGAACCCGCGCCATAGCGCAACTTCAGACCGGCAGGCAAGCGCCTTAACCTACTGAGCCACGCCGGTGGTTTCCCGATAACAATAAATCTCTTTCATCACCTTCAGTCCATCGCGAAAATGGTGTCTGTAACATGCTACACACTATATCGTTTATAGGATACATTCTTTGTTGTTAATAAAACTATTTGAGTCACCACTTTTAAAAATAATTATAAAACTATCACAAAAAATAAATAACTGCTTAGTTAACTTAATCTTCTAATATATCGTTTTAGCAACAATACATAACACAGTCACTCTATTCACACGTCTCACAAACTGAAATTAACAGGTACAAAGAAGCGTGAACACTGTGAAAGACAAGGAATTTTATCTCATTGTATTCGCGTGCCGTTATTTTCCTTTCAAAAGAGCCAAGCCAGGAGGCTATAATGTGTTTGCAGCTACAAGAGAAATGTTTTGTCAGCGATTCAAGTACCCTCGCAAACAGGCTCTATAGAAATCTTATAAGAGTTCGTTGCCATGGTTACCCGTAAACAAATTCGCAAATTGAGAAGCTCTACCTCTGAAAGAGGGATATAGCTGCAATTGTCACCCTTCCCCACTCTGCGCCAAGCGCCAACCAATAGTGACAATGGGACTAGAGTTCCATAATGCAGAATACCTAAGTGCAGAACATATCACAACGCAGAACGTAAAAGACAAAAATGAAGTGAAATAAAATAAAATATTAAAATAAGTGAAGCTGCGCTTAGTAAACAGGTGAAGTGCCGCTTCACGAGCTTCACCCGAAAAACCGCCTCTGGTATAGGCCTAAGTATTTTTTCCCCCATGTAACAGGTTCTCGTTCTCAATTGAAAATTTGAAAATAATATTCACTGTGGTCTACAAAAAATCACACAAAGATTATAAGGTTTACGTTTGTTAACATTCAATTGTAATATTGTAACATTTGCATGTCGAGAAAGTATAGGCCTATGTATATCTCTCTCTCTTTTTTCAAGGTCACCAGTCAAAGAAAGTACATTAAGAAGTTTAAAAGTTCATTGTATTCGTATGTGATATTTTGAGAAGAGTTTTTAATACATAAATGATTGATTTTTTATAAATTTCCTTAATTTTCATAAGATGAAAGTTAATGACATGTCCTTTCAAAAAAAAAATAAAATAAATAGATTCAATTATTAGTTCGAAATGAAAATGTATATCATATATGCAGGCCAATATATTTATTTAAACTATGTAATACATTCATTTGTTCTCAGATAACTTTGTAACAAGTTGTGTGTAATTTTCCATGATTGAACTGTACTTGTGCTTTATTAATGCAGTAGCTCTGTTCCAGTTCATTAAACCTTTGGCTATACTCTTATATACTACGTTTCACCATTACGTTATAGTGCTCCAAATCCCTTGCCCTGATGATTAAGTATTGTAAAAAGTCTAGAGACATATCACTCTGTATTGGATTTGTTACTTTTATACGTATGCGAAAACTACTCGTATTTTAGATTGAAAATTACAAAGGTTCTAATTAACAATAAAATTAATGTTTTTATATTACTTGCTTGTTTTGTTTCTTGTTCTATGGCCACGGATCATTGGCATAAAGGCAAATATGGTTCCCACCCGACTGTGCCTATACCAGAGGTCTGCATCGGACGTTTACGCTCGAGCTCCAAGTAGTTCATAGCATAATCCGATAGGTAGCGCACATGCATGATGGGTAAAATTGTCACGAGCGATAAATCTTCGAACGGTATAAACCGAGCGTTAGACATTCGTTCTTGTTACAGTGATGAACTATGTAGTAACATCAGAGATGTTTATCATTTCAAAACTTTGCAGTGTTTAACTAACCTCTCCATAGTACAACCACAAAACTTTTTAAAATGTAATATAAATGGTGGTAGGTAAATGCTTTTTTTTTTTCCCCATACAGGTGTGATTTTGTTTTTACCACATCTGATAGATGTTATTGGATGTAAATATAATTATTATAAACGGAGAACACAATCACGATAATGCAAGAATCGTATCAAGTTTTCTAGTAATAATAATAATAATAATAATAATAATAATAATAATAATAATAATAATAATAATAATAATAATAATAATAATAATCTCTAATAATTATTACTGTATCAATCTTTGCGTCTGTAACAGTTGTGCAGCATGATTATTCGTTTTATTATATTTTCTGTGACGTTAGCTCTGTACTAATATTGTTATTAATCTACTGCTATATCAATAATATTTTGTAAAACATTTCTATATTGTCGCAGTATATAGGCAGAACATTATGTATGGATCATATTATATGTGGTAAATCAAATATTGAATAATTATTAATTAGCAATAATAACTGTATATCGAAGTTTTTCATACTATTTTATTTATAACTTCATGTTACTGTTTTGGTGCGTTCCATTAGACTGTTCTATTAAACGTTTGTCATAAACGCAGAAAATAAAGCCTTATTTTTACCGTGTGAACAAAACATATGTGTATCTTATCTGTCGCCTTTCATACAAGACAAGCCATGTCGGTGAGATGACCTTGTACTGTGCTTCTATTTATTACGAGCGTATCACGACCGATCTTATCTCATTCGAGGGTGCAACACTCGACCGAGTTCAAGCGAGCGATTTAACTCCAATGCAGCACTCTGGCCTATATGTTTGTTATACTGGTTTGTTGACATTTAGAGCTGCGTTTCTACTCTTCATTCGATGGAGATATAGTCGAAATTCACACCACTTAATAGTCTCGGTACCAACTTCCTAGCTCTAGTAATGATTGAGACGCTGAGATCAAAAACGGGACTTGTCATCAATTTCGAGGTATCCGAGTTAAGAGTGGGCCCATACTATGTGAGCGACCATTCATCGTTTAACGAAAATAAAAATGGAAGTTGTTACGTGAGTGGAACGTTGCTGAATTCTAGCGTTAAGTTGAAGAATGAGACTTTTCAAATGACTAGTCTCCTTTTTTTAACAAAATGTTTCACGCGCTTCGAGATTCAGTGTTAAACAAAAAATCCCAGCATCCTAAGATTCTGGGACTGAGCTGTGGGATACTGAAGCTGACACAGTTAATTAGGGCTGTTACTGATGTCAACTTATTGTCATTTGGTCAACTGCCCGAAGACAGGTCTGAATCTCACAAGTGTTATCAACAAGCCACCACTTATGAGGCGATTAGACCAGAAGATAATGGGGTAGGGTGGCCAGTTCCTTCCCCCCTTCATTGCATACGTTGCCAACTAGTTTAATACTACAATAATCAGACTTCAGATGTGTTAATGATTATAATTTTGTTCTTGTAACGATTGTATAACAAAACTATAATATAATAATAATAATAATAATAATAATAATAATAATAATAATAATAATAATAATAATAATAATACTTACTGACTTACTGGCTTTTAAGGAACCCCGAGGTTCATTGCCGTCCTCACATAAGCCCGCCATTGGTCCCTATCCTGAGCAAGATTAATCCATTCTCTATCATCATATCCCAGCTTCCTCAAATCCATTTTAATATTATCTTCCGATCTACGTCTCGGCGTCCCCGAAGGTCTTTTTCCCTCCGGCCTCCCAACTAACACTCTATATGCATTTCTGGATTCGCCCATACGTGCTACATGCCCTGCCCACATCAAACGTCTAGATTGTATGTTCCTAATTATGTTAGATGAAGAATACAATGCGTGCAGCTCTGCGTTGTGTAACTCTCTCCATTCTTCTGTAACTTCATCCCTCTTAGCCCCGACTATTTTCCTAAGAACCTTATTCTCAAATATCCTTAATCTCTGTTCCTCTCTCAAAGTGAGAGTCCAAGTTTCACAGCCATACAGAACAACCGGTAATATAACTGTTTTATAAATTATGACTTTCAGATTTTTTGACAGCAAACTAGATGACAAAAGCTTCTCAACCGAATAATAACAGGCATTTCCTATATTTATTCTGCGTATAATTTCCTCCCGAGTGTTACTGTTGCTCCAAGATATTTGAAAATTTTCCACCTCTTCGAAGGACAAATCTCCAATTTTCATAGTTAATAATAATAATAATAATAATAATAATAATAATAATAATAATAATAATAATAATAATAATAATGGTTTATTTAACCTGGCAGAGTTAAGGCCATACGGTCTTCTCTAACACTCAACTAGGAGTAAAACTGCGTTACAAAAAACACTACAAATTTACAAAGTAAAGTACACTACAATTTTACACACAAAACTGAAGAAGATAATCATGATATAATGTAAACAAGTCAGTCGAAATCAGACATAATAACATATGAAAAGAAAGGAAAATGCATAAGAAAGAAAGGAAAATTTAATAACCAAAATCATTTTAAATTTATTTATAACTTTTTTTTTTATGAAAGTCTGTATCTTTAGATCAAAAAGGGGACATGTCAGCACCTTTGAAACCTATTTATCTATATATTCCGTTTCCTTAATAAAAAAAAAGACTCATTTTGGGACGAATCGATGTGGTTAAGTGGAAGGTAACAATACCAAAAACTAGGGTTTAAACCAAGTACAATCCAGTTTCTGAAGTTTTTTCTGTTTTTCTCAAAATTACCGCTGCGTGACTAGTCCCGTTTTTGATGTCATTGCCTTTTTTCCCCCACCTTTCGTAAATACTGCATTTGAAAGTGAATTGTGTAAGAGAGATCGCCTGCATGAGGTGGTCACAGCAGAGCGCAACTGAAAGCGAAGTTGCCTATATCCTCGGCGATGTGCTTCACTCCGGCTAAGCAAAATGACTCATACAGTAGAACGTAAACGGTGCATCATAACAGCGTCTCAACCTTACGTAGACTATACTGCGACCGGAAATTACATCCTTCACATAATTATAACGCATCATACTAATTACACGCAAAAATTATGGCAACGTACGTTAGTAAATTGAAGCTCTCAATATCGAATCGCGGTTAAGGCGTTGCGCTATAAGCAGAAAGGTTACGGATTCGATTCCCGATGGAGATATGGATTTTTCTCATTGATCTAATCCAGCCTTGGCGAAAATGTAATCGTGCGCCGAGCCACTGTGTAACCTGCAACGTGCATAGCACCCATGGAGGGAGGCGGACACCGAAGGGGAAGTGACGCAACTGTCTGACTTATTAACGGTTTTCTATTTTCCTTACGTCAAGCACAAATATAATTTTATAGAGTATAAGGTTACAAACTAATGTTTAGTACGTGTAACGAAGAAAGGAATGAACAATAAATGAACAATATCACAACCTAAAATTAACTGTCTTCAGAATGTCTCTGCGACAAAGTTTCAAAATCAGGAATTATGTCACTTACCTCCAGTCGTAGTTGATCACGAAGGTATTTGTCTGTCAGTCGTGATCTAAATTTGGTTTTTACTATTTCCATTGTTGAAAATAATTTTTCACAAACGTAAGTTGTAGCGAACACGGGTTCAACAGAGCAAGCGAAAGAACGGAGCTTCGGATATTTATTTTTTGGCAAAGATTTGAAAGTTCAACATTTGTCAAGTCCTTACATCTAGCTTTCATTGTAACATTACATTGTAAATCTGTGAGTTTAAATTGAAGACCTAACCGCATTATTCGTACATCTGCTGAAAAAGGATCGAAATAATAATAATAATAATAATAATAATAATAATAATAATAATAATAATAATAATAATAATAATAACACAACCTTTTAAATTTCATATTGAAGGTATACCGATAAGCTATCGCAATTTGACTATAATTATGTGTGTATGTTCCGCCTTTGCTTATCATACAATTAAATGGAGATTTATTAGTTTCTCCATTTAATTGTATGATAAGCAAAGGCGGAACATACACACATAATTATAGTCAAAACAACCTTTTAATGTTTCATCAGTAACATGTAGTAGGCCTATAATGCCGTTTTATGTTATACAACCGTTTTCCTCGTAAAAATCATACATTTTATATTCTCATCATATTGGCAACAAAAAGATGCATCCTCCCATCTTACTTAAAACTTTCGTTGTTATAGAGGTACATTATTTCGAGAGAGACATTGCGACGATACGCCACTCGCAGGTCAGAGACAAATACAAATGGAACGGAGTTTGACTCCAGTGAGTGAGAGGGTGAGGGTTGGGGGAGCAAGAGACATGCACAGCTATCATTGCGAGCCACAATGTGCTCGTGAGTTACATTTTCGCCACGGTTGATCTAATCCTTCCGGCAGCGCTATGTAAGGTCTTGGGGTTCACTTAGCTTCTAGCAAAAATTAGTAGCAGAGTGTTTCCTTGGGTCAAAAGTAGCCTGCACGTAGGACTTTCATCTCTACTGCTATTCAGTATCGTGTAATGAGATGAAATATTCCACCACCCTAAGGGTCTTTCGTGTTCGTTAATGGGGTAGCTTTACTTTAACATTTCAAGATACACTGTGCCGCACGAAATGGAGAAAACAAGGAAGATTTATTTTCAGTTAGTGACTTTACTTTCTATATGTGTAAAGTACAAGTCCTTATATTACATACCGGTAATTTAATACTGTATTAACGTTTTCGTCGGTCATGCCGACATCATCAGATACAACTATTTATGCTGCAATATCATCTCTAAATAAATAAATACATGTGCCTCTATGATCAAAAATACAATATGCATTGATAATCATAAAACATTAAAATCAACATGGTTTGGGGACAGCAATATTTCTTTTCTCATATAAGCGTACCCTTATTGTCAATTAGTTAAACACACAACGTGTAATTACAATACATAGTCTACATATATATATATATATATATATATATATATATATATATATATATATATAAATTGCAGGTCTTCACTATACAAAAAAATGAAAGAATTCATGTAAAATACTATGTGAAGAGATGCTTACAATCCTTAATCTATATTTATTTAATTTGCTTGGATCCGTATTCTTATCATTAATTTATTACACGCCTTTTCTGTGTCCAAACAGTGTATATACACCATAATGTATGTGTTAAGATTGTACCTTGAAACCTAATTCATCAAAATTGTTATAGATGACATTTTACAACAGATGAAATGTTTCTGTATTAGGTTGTCCTTTGATGTTAATTGACGACATGAACTTGAGCGTACACTATGACCGATGATAATCTTCAATCTAGGATAGAAGCGATAAAGCGATAATTAAACTAAATATAATCAAAAATGTATTATCAAAATACGTGATGATAATATTGTGACTGAAATCATATTAAGAAAAATGTTTAATTGAATGAATATATTATTAGGTCAATTTAAGTAGATATATTATTAGGTTGACGGCTTAACTTTAAATGAAGGAATATTAGAGGTTTTGTAGAATAAGTTCAATTTCGTATGACGTGTTACGTGTATAGAAACTTACATGGTTAGTTTGAGGAAGATGTCCAATTTCAATAGATAATGTGGAGTGTTATTATGAACTAAATATTAGCATTCTAAATTTGGCTGAAATGAGATAAAATGTGAAATAATTAATGTTAATACACTATTAAATCAATAAAATGTATCAAGGATTTTAATCTATATAATATAAATTGAGGTAATTATTTGATGACATGAACAATTCCAAACTGTTAGATTGGGTAATTAAACAAGTTGTAAAATAGTGGATAAATTGCGTGTATTAATGAAAGAGAACAGAAATAATATTTACGATTTTTAGTAAATACGTAAAATCAAAACTTTTGAATTATATTATATGAGGAAAAGTCAGTTTACTTTGTGTATGTCTCACGAACACGGGTCAGTGAACTTCGGGGATGCCTAGGGAGAGAGTCGACTCCTTAAACAGGGTCCTTTGTTAAATTTGGTGACCGTATATAACATATTTCTGTGGTATCTTTGGGGCTACCATTAATTTATCCTTCTAGTCCTCTCATTTCATATTTTCTACTCAGGCGTGGTTAGTATGAACAAGGAAGAATGAAATCATAGCTTACTTTTATCATTATGTTAAGATGCTTCCTTTTCCATAGGGAGAGAACTATAGCTTACTGGAGAAGGAAGTTGCGACCATTGAACCCAAATACTACGAACTCAAGGATACGGCGGCGGAGGTTCGGGAATTGATAAGCACAACCCAACAGGACGCGCAGCAGTCCTCAAACCAAACCTGATTTAAAGAACTGAATACTTCCTCACAGTCTCAATTAGCAAAAATACGCAGCGAGATTTGAATTCAATTCCAGAATCTGTGGCAGGCCGAAGGATAAATATATATTTAATTTATAAATAAATTAAAATAATACCTTACAGCAGTTTGCTGTAGCATAATTTCTGAACATCTTTTATGTCCGCTATAATGTCGTCAAGTAAATTTGTCTGTAAATGATTTCAAGTTTCATTTTCTCACACCACCTTCAGCAGTATTTAGCTACACAATGACAAAATACGTCTTCCAAATCATCCGAAATCCGTAGCGCAAGAGTCTACGAAGGACCGAGGCCGAACAGTAGACTGCTAGCCTTAAGTTCATATGCTTCAGCAAAGGTGAACGATCATCAAACTAGTAGACCTATAGGTATAACGTGTTGTCAGCACGATCATTTCCCCAGACTGTACAGATGGCTTATGAAACCGGATTTATCTATTCATTGTAGCTCTCCAAATTCATCACGGGCGATGCTGAATTGGCACCGTTCCCATACACTGGTCGAGATTTCATGAGAAAAATTCTTCCTCTATGAGGACCGTATCGCTAGTTCTAGGCATGACGCCATACAGCACGCAGCTAGGGTGCGATACTTTCCAATTATCATCTCATTTAAAATTTCAAAATAAAAATGATACCATTCTGTTACAATTTCTCGTAATTCAGTAATAATTATGAAGAAATAAATGCAGTCCATGATTTCGAGTTGATCAGAAATAGACATCTGAGTATTCCACCATGTCCTGGAACTTAACATTTCCCATGTTTGGGAACAACATAGGCCCTACAAGTTCCTTCATCAAGAAAGATAGATATGACCAGAGGGGTTGCCTACTATGTTGGAATCGTTACGTCTGACTACTCTAAACAACTAAACATAGATAATACTTCGCACTTCTTTATAGGCTTACAAAAACACTAATTCCTGTAGGCGAATTAAATACTGGAATGACATGGGCATATAATATTCATTCATTCATTTAGTGTTCTGCCAAAGGGCAGGTCTTTCACTGCAAACCCAGCTTTCTCCTATCTTTCCTATTTTCTGCCTTTCTCTTTGTCTCATCATATGATCCATATATCTTAATGTCGTCTATCATCTGATATCTTCTTCTGCCCCGAACTCTTCTCCCTTTCACCATTCCTTTCAGTGCATCCTTCAGT
Source organism: Periplaneta americana (assembly GCF_040183065.1). NCBI lineage: Eukaryota > Metazoa > Arthropoda > Insecta > Blattodea > Blattidae > Periplaneta > Periplaneta americana. Next base: position 150,680,962 of record NC_091120.1, read on the forward strand.
AGGCAGTTTCTTCTCAGCCAGTGACCCAACCAATTCCTTTTCCTCTTCCTGATCAGTTTCAGCATCATTCTTTCTTCACCTACACTTTCCAGCACAACTTCATTTCTTATTCTGTCTGTCTACTTCACACGTTTCATTCTTCTCCATATCCACATTTCAAATGCTTCTATTCTCTTCTCTTCACTTCGTCGTAATGTCCACGTTTCTGCTCCAGACAATGCCACACTCCATATAAAACAAAGCACTTCACTAGTCTCTTTCTTAGTTATTTTCCCAGAGGTCTGCAGAAGATGCTCATTTTGTATTAAAAGCTTCCTTGGCCATTGCTATCCTGCTTTTGACTTCCTGGCAGCAGCTCATGTTACTGCTTATAGTACACCCCAAGTATTTGAAACTGTCGACTTGCTCTACTGCCTCATTTAGAATTCGCAAGTTTAGCTTCTTTATTTTTCTTTCTATGATCATGTTCTTTGTCTTATTTGTATTTATCCTCTTCTTCTTCCTCTTATTCCAACTTTCTTCTTCTTCACATCCAAAATTCCAGTGTTGCCAGCTAGAATTTGGTCTCTATGAAAGAAACAGTTTTTTCCAATTTCACTGGCGCAACCTAATTCTAATATGCTATATCATCAGTAAGTGCTGAGTAAGTGTATATAGATATTGTAATATAATCTAATGATATTTTATTTAGAGTTCAGTCTAATTGACATATCACAGTTTAAAATCAATAACACTTACAAATGTAAATGATCATTGCATATTATAAAATTGAAATGCAAACGTTTTCGCCCTTGGGCATCATCAGGCATTTAACTCACAATATCTTATACAACTTTTCATATCTTTGCTGTGGAATTCGTACCAGATAATTGAAATTTACAATCTTGTATATAATAATAAACAACTATTTACATGGTTAACTCTATGATAAATAACAATCTGAAATTTAAATGAGTGCAGGCATTAAAATATGATAAAATTGTGACTAAAATTTTGTATTAATCGTATGTTTAAGTCGACAGGATGCATCGCAACTAGGTTAGCCACAATTCCTTATAAACCCAGTCCTACAAATTGTTTTAATGCAAAAAGTCAATACATATAACCTAGTGCAGTATATACGTAGGGTAGAGTAGCATAAATCGCACCGCTTCCTAAATCGCACCACTGCTAGTTTAAAACACATTACTGTAGTAGTGTGGCATTCAGTGGCACTGTTACAATCTACCATATGAACTTCCACCATGTCACTTGATTACTGCCACTTCTTTGTGTCAGCAGCGTGGTGATAGTGTGTCTAATATAATCGCTCAGGTGGATGTATATTTAGCTAACATTTTGTAACTAAATAACGGATTTGTATGAAAAGTAATCCATAATCTTAAGATGTTATTCGTTTAAAGAGATATTAAAGAACATTTAACTTAGTAGGATTTTCGAACATGTGATGATTATAGGCTAGAATGAAGGAAATAATAACTTACGGCGTAGTTTCTTAATTCGCAGCACTTTGTAGGTGCCTAATTCGCACCGGTGCGGTATGAGCAACTGTAGCAATTCTAACCGTACAAAAGAAGGCCCCAAAAATTTTAAATGAACTAGGAATCCATCAGGTGGGTGCAATATCAAGTGGTGAAAAGGGCGTTAATACAACAAGTGTGTGTTGTACAAGCGCATCAGGTATTTTGTGCCACCTATGATAATTTTTAAACGTCAAACAGTGCATCCTTCATTATCAGCTGGTGCTCCTAGGATCGTTATTTGTTTGCTCTGAGTCAGGTTACATCAACAGTGAAGTATTTGTCGAATAGCTCAAACATTTTATTTGCCACTCAAATCTGCCATAGAAAAAAGTGCTGCTTCTGTATGTCCACCTATACGACCCATTCCAAAAATTTAGAAGCTAGATTATCTCGGGAAAATGGTATGCTCCTGTTTCAGCTTTCTCGTCATAATACTCATAGGTCCAGCCTTTAGATGTTTCTATCTTCAAATCATTTGAGACTGCTATATCATGAAGCAGTTCTTAGGTGGTTTCGAGATAATCGTGGAGAAAAGATGACGCAGTTTACAGTTTGAACTGCCTGGTGAAGCACATGGCAAATGTGTAACAATAAAAAACGCATTCAGAAAGTTTAAATGTTACGCAATTTACGCTCTATTTTTTCAACTACATTTGAAGATGCGTTACTCTCTTTCATTAATTTCAATAAAATTGTAATTTGCATTTATTACATTATTCATTCAAATACTCTTCAATATGTTCAATATTAAAAGCTTTCCTTCGTCCTGTTCCCTGCAGATAAAGAGGTACGATTTAAGAAACCGCAGGTGCCATTTAGGAAACTAGTTGCCTAAATGGCACCACTGACATGTGTTTCGAAAATGTCATTTTAATTAAAAAATATTAAATCAAATTCAAGGATTATTTTTTACATGAAAGGTAAATGTTCTGGGAATGTATCTCTGTAAAGGAATGCTGAAAATAAAAACTGTATTGTTCAATAAAAATTATAAATGCTAAAGTGGTGCGATATAGGCAACCTTACCCTATGAACTTAAATAATGATTCCACCGTGGAATGGAGTGACAAATCATTGAGACCAATGCTCGCACTACAAACACCCAACTAATGGAAGTGTATTTGGTCTATTATGAAGTTTAAGAGGAATCATATGGTTTTTCATCATGTTGTTTTAATGATCACAATTTTATAATTTGAAACATACGATCAATACAACATTTTAGTCACAATTTTATCATATTTTAATACCTGCAGTCATTTAAATTTCAGATTGTTATTTATCATAGAATTAACCATGTAAATATTTGTTTATTATTATAAACAAGATTGTAAATTTCAATTATCTGGTACGTATTCCGCAGCAAAGATATGAAAAATTGTATAAGATATTGTGAGTCAAATGCCTGATGATGCCCAAGGGCGAAAACGTTTGCATTTCAATTTTATAATATGCAATTATCATTTACATTTGTAAGTGTTATTGATTTTAAACTGTGATATGTCAATTAGACTGAACTCTAAATAAAATATAATTAGATTATATTACATTATATTGACTATCGGAATATCTCTATCATCATGCTTTCTGAGATATATACAGTAGATATTGTAAGTCACATTGGTAGAGACGATTAGTATATCAAATAATATAAAACAGCGCCGAACTGAAAAAGAAAGAAAGTTATTTCACTAAAGAAAATGATCAGCGTACAACAGTGTCAATTCTGTGGACACTACTGTTTCTGATATTTCGTTATTAATGTCGATTTGACAATAAATTTGTTGCTTTAAAACAGATACCATACCAGTTTTCATAAAGTTTCAGATACTAAATAACATAATAACATATAGGCCTACATATTTAATGGATATAATAATAATAATAATAATACTAATAATAATAATAATAATGATAATAATAATCCGTTGCGCTACAGCCCGTGAAGGGCCTAGACCGACCAGCCGGCTGCTGGCCTCACGCTCACATGCCGAAGCAGAGGTGGACGATATCCAACCAGAATGGAGGTATCGTGTGGTTAGCACGATGATCCCCCAACCGTTATAGCTGGTATTCGCAACTGGATTTCGCTACCCATCGTAGCTCCCCAAGTGCATCACGATGCTGGTGGGCACTGGTCCCATATACTGGCCGAAATTTCATGAGAAAATTTCTTCCCCCATGAGGATTCGAACCAACGCGCATTCCGTAACGCGAGTCCTAGGCAGGATGCCTTAGACCACGATGCCACGGCGCGGGACTATGGATATAGTCTTCTTTTATCCTGAAGCCCTGAATTTATTCACAATATTTCAATCATGGCCATGTGCGAGGACTTGAATGTAATAATACGGAAGGAGAGAGGAAAAAAAAATTTCCTGCACATATCAGCAGCGCGGTGAATGATGGGTATGCAAAGTACAGTAGTAATGCTCTCCGATTTATCAGGCAGATGAAAAACATGTCCCACAGGCTGTGGGGTTGTCTTTATAGGACGGGCAGACTTTATCAATTCGCGCCGCTATTATGTAAATGTGCAATATTTCTGAAACTGAATACTATAATCCTGTCTTTTACCTAACCGTAGCGAGATTATGGGACTATCATTTTAGAGAGCACAAGCGCAGATATCAGGCCCAGCACGCGTGTAAAAGAAGATTAAATTACGCACAGAGCAAGGTCAAATTTCGAGGCAATGAAGTAAAAAGACAAAATATGTTTACCCCTTACAGGTTGGATATAGTTAATCACTACTAAGGAATGTGGACGTGAGATCAGCAGTCGGTTGCTGAGTCATGATCCTCTATGAAATGTCGCACCAAGGATTTAGTTTTATATAAATTAAAGATCACAAAATTATCCTCGATCTCATTCTCACAGATTTTTATGCATTTAAGTCGCAAAATATTCACTGCCATAGTTTTTTTTAACTGTCCAAGCACTAACAATAGGAATATAACGCACAAAATATGAATATTTGTAGACTAAGTTATTTTAAACTTCACCTCGGATGAAGAAATAATATAATTTTAGTTTTGTTTCCGTCTTGACTTAATTTAATGTTAACACAGAAGTATGTTTGTTAACACATTTTAATATGCACGTTTAACCTAAGAGTCTTATTGTTAAACAAGTATCCGCCTTTGAGTCATTATACAGTTTATTGATCTAATATAATAATTCGTTCGCGATCTCTAACTGTCATGAATGATTATAGTATGACATTAAATGTGCATATTTATAACTACGTTTTGTTGCTGTATTTTTAGTGTACATTTTTAGAAAATGTTTCTAGTGTATTTATAAACTTCCATTAATTGTTTGTAGAATTTTATTATGTATTATGCAATTATGTTCCGATATCTTTATGGTCTGAAGATGCCCAAAAAGGGCGAAAACGTTCACAAGTAATATATTAAAATAAGTCGAGACGGAAACAAAACTAAAATTATATTATTTCTTCAGTATAATTCGACTTATTTGACAACTTTATTAAAATGAATTCAAAATTCAAATTTCTCCTCCGATCCTCAACCATTCGGTTGCTGATATATCTCGCATCTGAGTTACATAAAGCCTTATCTATAGATAGGCATGAAGAACTAATAGTAAACAACTTGTAACATTTATACCATTCGCTTGCTCATATGCCTTGCAATTGAGTTTTGTCAAGCATTGTCTAAAAATAGCCATGAAGAGCTAATAGTAAACCAATTTGTAATATTTAAAGAAAATTTTTCCATCTATCTAAAAGTAATTCATGCAAACATCTGTATGCTCTAAATTTTTGTTTGAAAACATAATAAATAATTATCTGTTGATTATTATTAAGTAATAATTTAATACAATAGTACTTGAAGGTACGGTATATGTCTATGTTCAAAAGAGAAAGAATGGAGAAAAAAATACCATTATTTTCATGTTTAACACATGCCCAGTTTGTTTCTATTTTTTTCTTTTTCTTCTTTTTTTTTTTTGCTTCACTAGAGAGAGTAGACATAACTGTCTGTTTCATCTTCACATATCTTTCAAATTCATCTTTTCCTCCTCCTCCTCCTCCTCCTCATCATCATCATCATCATCATCATCATCATCATCATCATCATCATCATCAACATCATCAGGAGCATCAGATTAAATGATACGGCTATATATTTCGTTCCCGTCTCGTGAAACTTTAAACTGTTAAATCCAGAACTTACTGGATCTACTTTGACCTATAGGCCTAATATTTTATATTAATATTTAGGGTAAATTAGGGTCTGTTGGACAGTCGGGCATGTTGGACACTTTGTACTTTAACGTGTTACCTCGCCACTTGTGGGCACCACATTCTGCTAGAATGTCAATGACGGAAATAGCCACGAGTGGGGCTACTTCCGTCATTGACTTCTAGCAGAATGTGGTGCCCACAAGTGGCGAGGTAACACGTTAAAGTACAAAGTGTCCAACATGTCCGACTGTCCAACAGACCCTAATTTACCCTATTACAATAAAATATCGGTGTAAATAAAATCTATAATCAGTGAAATTATTTTCGTTAAACGAAACAAATAAAACTTACTAATAAAACATTCAATTCATACATTATGAGTATAAATGCATTAAAGGAATATTTTTTCATTACATCTGACTTCTGGTCTTTGTCCACTTTTACTAAAACTCTACTGTTTTTCGTTAAAAGGGTGTATATATTCTTTTCGTTGTTGCGTTGATTGACTTGCTTTACCTAAGGATAATCTCTACACACTAAATCAAAATCTCCTGATAAAACAGATACAACACATTTCACAGAATAAAGTCAGCTCAACTTTGACTCACAAGATACTAAATTGCCGGTGCATACAGCATTATAATAATTATAATTATGATAACATAACGAACGTGGAATATTTTATTATAATTCATGAGGGTTTTCAATATATAAAAACAAAAAAACAAAAAACATTTTCCAGTAGCGCTTTGAAAAAACTCGTTCACAATATACGCGTAACTATAAAAAGTTAATATTAGACTGGCATTAGGACTACTCACAAACAGATGGATAAAATATAACACTAACAGCATTTAGGAGATATTCGCATGTGCTTGCAAGTATGTAGGGTAAAGGTTGGTAATATTGTGGTACGAGTAATACTGTGACAGTTCTATTTGAGAATTTTTACAACTTTACTGAGCGACAGAAAGATCGGTTTTTTGCGTCAACGTATTAAGGAAATGTGTGTAGACACGTTTCTGCACAAAACCGGTCCTTCTCTCGCTCAGTAAAATTGCAATAAATTCTTAAAAAGAACTATCATAATATTACTCGTTTCCAGGGTTTAAGGTAGAAAATAAATTATTGTCGCAAAAATGCACAAATTGAAATTTACATTTCTGCAAATTGAGAAAAGCTTGTTCAATATTCTAAATAATTGTACAGAAAATAAAATTAATAAGGTTTGCAGAAACAAAAAGTTATGTAATTTTTTCTTGGAGTTTTATTACTTTCAATCCATCTTACAACACTCTAGATAGACTTTACTAATATTCGGTAATAGACTACATTATGCAGACTATTTTGTGGTTTTAAAAGTATAGTGAATAAGCAGAGAAACATAGTGAATCTCCAGTGATTTATATTGGGTGTGCAGTGTGTTGTAGTGAAAGCGCAGTGAGCTTAAAAGTAAATTCTGAGAGTTACAGTGGCAGAGAAATGAGATAGATTTATAGAGGACGGGTGTGAGTTATAGTGACCGTCCTAAATTGCTTGTAATGGGGTCTAGGCTAGCGATTTGAGGTTAATATAGTAAGTACAATTCTACGGAATAATAAGGATGTAATTGATGTTTTGTTATTTGGAATGTTATATCAGTGAACAAGTGTGTTCTGTCAGTGAAGTGTGTTGTGTCAGTGAAGTGTGTTTATGTACATAAAGTTTTATAGTTTACAGTGGTAGTGCAAAGTATTTGAACAGTGAAATGTTTTTGAAGTGTTAGTGAAATCAGGATAGTGTTAGTGAAATGTTTTATAATCCCAGTGCAGTGAGTGAATTGATAACGAAATGAGTGTAGTGCTGAAAAGTACTTGTGCATGTATAAACATATCATAATATATACTCGTGGTTTTAAGTTCGAACTTAGGGTTAAGATATAAATTAGATTTACTTTAATTAACTATGTTATATTAAGGGATTCATATAATTTAGGATGCTCCTTGTTAATATTATTATATATTACTACTATTATTGTATTATGAATTTATTATTAATTGTAATATTGAGTGTAATTAGTTACCACTGCCACCGGGTATTTACCCATTTGCAGTGTGAATAAATACATACATACATACATATACTTATGCAAGTAAATCATTATACGTAGGTATGTTTAGAATCAATTACTGCTGATTTACATCACATTAAAATACGCTATTTTATGGGCACTCTAAACATTGATATTCTTTACTAGTAGGCCCTTCAAGATTTGTTATTAGCAGAGTGATAACTCTTTTTACTGAAAGGCGATTTCTAATTACAGTTTTAACAAGATTCTTGCAACTACTTCCTAGCTCACAATTTACATATGCGATAGAATTGTATGAATAAATTAGAAAAAATTGTTCACTCAACTTGTTAACTTACATGAATTTCTCCAACACTTTGAAACCCATTCCTGAACATCTATTTCTCAATAATTTTTTGAACATTGTCCATGCAATTAGTGTTTCATTTAAACTCAGATTAGTCCATACACACATCTCTGATTTCATTTGCTCAATTGCCACCTTCGTTTCTGAAGTCCAATGTGATCGTCGCATTTTTGCACATTTGCATTGGAAGTTTGTTGCATTTTTAGAAGTCGAGAAGCAAAATGCGACAAATACGACTGTGACTTAAACTCTGTTCCTATCACAATATTACCAACCTTTACACTATACCAGTTAATTATTCATTGTCTGTCTGTGGCTTAAAATAATTCTTCACTTGCTTTCTTACTAGTGCGCGTACATTTTGTTTTAACTTATTATTATTATTATTATTATTATTATTATTATTATTATTATTATTATTATTATTATTATTATTATTATTATTGGAGAATTGGTTTATATTCATAGTTTATTTTATTCCGTTCTTTAGATAGATTTAATAAGTCTTACTGTAAATCGTATATATTTATCCTAATTTCAGTACCATAATTCCTATATGGACACGTTACACGTACTTAAATCCCCTGTTACTTTATCTTTTCGTCCTACTAAATTATTTTCCTAATGAAGCCGTTCCATGTATTGTGGGTCCCTATCACCACGGCATGCCGCGTCCTCAGGTTGCGGATCGAGGAGACGGCCTCCAGATATGGAGGGTAGCTGTGAATATATTGAATAAGCAGTCGCGGATAGCCGATGAGGGGTGGTCCTCCAGCTTGGGGGTTGGGCGACGGGCTAACAACCCATCACCGTAAAAAACAAAACGAAACCTTCAAATAAGCCTCGGAACTGATTCTCTGACACGACCACAGCAAAGGAATAAGGTTCTGAGATTTGGTACTTGGTTTCTTTTATCATCCAGTCTGCTGTCAAAAAATCTGAAAGTTAGAATTTATAAAACAGTTATATTACCGGTTGTTCTTTATGGTTGTGAAACTTGGACTCTCACTTTGAGAGAGGAACATAGGTTAAGGGTGTTTGAGAATAAGGTGCTTAGGAAAATATTTGGGGCTAAGCGGGATGAAGTTACAGGAGAATGGAGAAAGTTACACAACACACAACTGCACGCATTGTATTCTTCACCTGACATAATTAGGAACATTAAATCCAGACGTTTGAGATGGGCAGGAGATGTAGCACGTATGGGCGAATCCAGAAATGCATACAGAGTGTTAGTTGGGAGGCCAGAGGGAAAAAGACGTTTGGGGAGGCCGAGACGTAGATGGGAAGATAATATTAAAATGGATTTGAGGGAGGTGGGATATGATGATAGAGAATGGATTAATCTTGCTCAGGATAGGGACCGATGGTGGGCTTGTGTGAGGGCGGCAATAAACCTCCGGGTTCCTTAAAAGCCAGTAAGTAAGTAAATAAGTAAGTAATATTATTATTATTATTATTATTATTATTATTATTATTATTATTATTATTATTATTATTATTATTATTATTGTTATTGGAGAATTGGTTTATATTCATAGCTTATTTTATTCCATTCTTTAGATAGACTTAATAAGTCTTACTGTAAATCGTATATATTTACCCCAATTTCAGTACCATAATTCCTGTATGGACGTTACACGTACTCAAATCCCCTGTCACTTTATCTTTTCGTCCTACTAAATTATTTTCCTAATGAAGCCGTTAGTACATATTAAATTAATGAAAATTGCGCCTTGCGGACATATGGACTGGGATTACGAATGTTTTCTTTGAACTGAGAAAAGTCATTCGTGTTCGTTATATCGACACTTGACTGTAATGTATTAGTTGGTTTCTTAATATATTTGCACCGGGTTCGAATCCCGGTCGAGGCAAGTTACCTGGTTGAGATTTTTTCCGGGGTTTTTCCTCAACCCAAGACGAGCAAATGCTGGGTAACTTTCGGTGCTGGACCCCGGACTCATTTCACCGGCATTATCACCTTCATTTCATTCAGACGCTAAATAACCTAGATGTTGATACAGCGTCGTAAAATAACCCAATAAAATAAAATAAAAAATAAATATTTGCATGTTTAAGCACATATTTTGCCAACTGTTCCTTAATATGTGTAATTTGCTATTTGGTTGTGATGCTCCTGATGGTGTTCGTCACGGTAGTGGCCATGATCTTCATGACGATGAGGAGGGACGGAATATTACTACGCGATATGAGCTGGGCGGGGCTTAGTCATGAATCACTGCTCGCAAGTGTGCCGTAGTCTGTGATTCTGCTTGCTGTATGGCAATAGCAAATAATACAATCGTGTTGTAACCGCAAGCCTTTCCGCAGGAAGTACTAGATTACTAGAAATTAAAAAAGAAAACTACTTCCAAAACAAAATGCGACGCATTATGACTCATTGCTCCATACTACGCAACGAAAATGCACCAAGAGAGAGAAACTTCAGCAGTTGCAAGTGCATTCCCTACCTCGGCAAGGAGAAAAATTATCCGCAGTTGTAAATATCAACTAGACAAAATGTATTTTGTAGCAATAATATATCATAAAGTATAATCAATAATTGTCTAACAATTGAACTTAATTAATTTTTTAAGAAAATCCGAAAGGAAATCTAGGAAAGACTGTGTCCGAATTACTAATATTTATTTATTTTTATTTATTTTACTTAAATCCACCACCAACAGAAGCAAGCTTCCAATTATAGGTGGCTTACATTGATACATAATTTATACAAAATAAATTATAAGAAAAAACAAAACAAACAACACAAACGAAAGAAAGAAAAATACGTAATAGATGCTAGAATATAATTTGCAGTTAATATAGTGACAAATGTCAATATATTAATGCAAAATTATTTCAAAACTAGAGTAAAAAACATTATAATACACTTATTCATAATTCAAATATCTAAGGAAATACAATTCTTTTTAATATTGTATGAAATTTTTTAACTGACTATTACACTCTTACTACGTCATACTACTTTTGACCAATAAAACGGTACGAAAGGACGTATTTCAACCAATCATGGCTGCTTATCGCACAATTTTATCGCGTCCCTAGCATTTGTTTAATTTTATCGCGTCCCTAGCATTTATTTCTTTGTTTGCCAACATTTGAAATTGCGCTGGTCTGGACGTCAAAAAAAATATATATAAAATTACAAATCACTCCAGTCGATGCACAGCAGTTTCAAATATGACTCGCATTGGCATTCAAGAACAAGAATTAATAAAAATCACTGATCATACCTATGCATCTTCTGAAATCCGATTTACAAATAAATGAAGAACACCATTCGGAAATCCTGAATAAGTTGAATACACCATGTAGGCCTAAATCAACGAGTTCCACTTCTATTACGCACACGTCCAATATAACATCAATTGAACCACCAACCACATTCAAATTTGAAAATTGTACATTCAATAATTATTCCCTTTAAAATTATTCATGTTTATTTTTTATGTCATCGTCGTTAATTAAAACTTTTTTAACACTTGTGTATATTAGTTAGGTTATGTTATAGCTTCTGCTATATGATATTATGGATAGTCACGTATCAGAGATCGTTTAATATTAAGATTTATTGAAAATCGTCTGTCAAGTGACGTTGATTACTGGGATTCGGATAATTGAAGTGGAATGTTGCATTTTAATAAAAATGAAACTGAATCAACAATATCTTCTTGACTAGTAACAGTCCACAGAGTTCAATGATGATTCCATAGTTGGCACAACTGATACCGGTAACAAGAAAACATAATCATAAAACACTACTGCCATCTAGCGTAATGTTGAGATGGTACAATAATAATAATAACAATAATAATAATAATAATAATAATAATAATAATAATAATAATAATAATAATAATACTTATTTGTCAGAAACCAGTGTACAAGGCCTGGATATGACATCGTCAGGTTCGATAGTTGATACATTTGAAGACAGTTGTATTTTCATAAGCCAATTAATATTTTATTGTATTGGAGTACTTTGTTACTTCTAATCTTTATATACTTTCTTCTAATCGTGTAATAGTCAATTAAATCCCACTCGAGTTTTGATTTTCTCTAGATAAAGCAAAACCTTTAGTGAGATTACTGTTGATAAACTGAAATCTAATTGAGAATCACAGTTTAAAGACAGAGAGCTGTAAGTATTACACATGGAGAGTTCTTGAAGAAAATAGTTCTAGGAATTGGAATAACAAAAGTTTGTGTATGACGTAATTCTGTTCTTTTTACATTGAACTGCAGGAATTTAAGAAAATCACAGTTATTATATTATATAGGCCTATGTAAGATAAGATACCAGAGTAAGATACTTAATATATTATTATTATTATTATTATTATTATTATTATTATTATTATTATTATTATTATTATTATTATTATTATACCGGTTCTTCTGTATGGTTGTGAAACTTGGACTCTCACTCTGAGAGAGGAACATAGGTTAAGAATGTTTGAGAATAAGGTGCTTAGGAAAATATTTAGGGCTAAGCGGGATGAAGTTACAGGAGAATGGAGAAAGTTACACAACGCAGAACTGCACGCATTGTATTCTTCACCTGACATAATTAGGAACATTAAATCCAGACGTTTGAGATGGGCAGGGCATGTAGCACGTATGGGCGAATCCAGAAATGCATATAGAGTGTTAGTTGAGAGACCGGAAGGAAAAAGACCTTTAGGGAGGCCGAGACGTAGATGGGAGGATAATATTAAAATGGATTTGAGGGAGGTGGGATATGATGATAGAGATTGGATTAATCTTGCACAGGATAGGGACCGATGGCGGGCTTATGTGAGGGCGGCAATGAACCTTCGGGTTCCTTAAAAGCCATTTGTAAGTAAGTATTATTATTATTATTATTATTATTATTATTATTATTATTATTATTATTATTATTATTATTATTATTATATGAGAGAAGTTATGGATTGGTACATTTTGCTCTTCAAGAAGGCCTAGTACATGAAAAAGGGAAGATGATATCGACAAATACATTATGATGTATGAATCGTATGCGGAGACTAAGAAGAAGATGGAAAAGAGGGCAGATTGGTGAATGCTCTGTTTGCAATGAAGGATCTGTCCTTAGAAAACTATGCTAAGTAAATATGTATACTATATTATGCAATAATTATAATAAACTCTTCCAAGCAGGTTATCTATAGTATATATATATATATATATATATATATATATATATATATATATATATATATATATATATGATATTATTATTGAAGTTTATATATTTTATTTATTTATTTATAATAACATATCATACATAAAAACACTACATGAAATTACCCTAAAAGAGCAAAGCACGTGTTAGGACACAGTTCCATTTTGAAAAAAAAAAAGACTCGAAAAATGAATAAAATTTTATATGATTAACAAAAATAAAAGTCTGTATTGTTTCTTACATAAAATTTAAAATGTTTATACTATGATCACATTCTTGAGAAGAGTAGATACAAACACGTACATCACAAATATACATACTTTGTACACAAACATTTAAACAACAGGGTAAGATATTTAATACGTAGGCTATATAAAGTTTATAACAATAAAGTTAATAACAATAATATTAGTAACAATTTAGATAATCTATACCACAATTTTAGAGTGAAAGAAGAGGTGGTGTTGAGATTGGTGATGGATTATTATTATTATTATTATTATTATTATTATTATTATTATTATTATTATTATTATTATTATCATCATCACTGACCACTAAGTATGTGTTTCTATAATTCTTATGTACGTATATGAATATTGATATTTTTAGATCTTCTCCCTAGAAGGATAAAATTATTAGGTTTTATCTCAATTTTAAACTTCTTAATCTTTAGATGAGGGTAACATTTACTAGTTATTCATTTAATAATAATATTTTAGAAAAACCGATTCAATATTAAGCTTATGTGCCAACGAATTGTTAAACGCCAGGAATTGACATGTCTTAAATCATAGCCAGGAAGAGAAAGATGACATAAATAAATGTAAGGAAGTCAGCTACCTAATGGGGTTTGAAATATCTCATGCTCTAAAGCCTTTTAATAGGACAGAATTTCTCAAAAGAGTAATGATTAAAATAGCTTAAGTAACTTGTCCATAAAAAGTTTTTAATTTTGAAAAACTATGAATTTCTCGACCAAGTATCTAGAGAATAATTTAGAAAATTCCTGATTATATTCAAGAGGAAGGTTAAAAAAGAAGCAAGAAAAATCGTCAATTATTCACTGGATCTTGATGACAGCAGTGTCATTACTGATACAGTAAAACTTGAGATTATTATCCGTGGGATTGATCAAGATGTTGGTACAGGAACCACCACTGATCGTAGTTTTCATGGCAAGTACTTTTCTTCCGCTTCCTTACTTCATAGGCTGTCTGTCGCATGTAATGACTGCAGCTCTAGTTTTGGTCACCGCTGCCTTAGGTACTATTCAAAACAAAACAATAAAATGATAAAACTAAGGCCACCAAAGATAAATTCCATAGCACATTTCAAAACAATAAAATTTTATAAAATATTCGGATGTGGAAGGTCCGAAATGTCAAGTATGTTAAAAACACACACAAAACAACAAATGTAATCTCAGAATGTAAAAGGTCCGGAGCTCATAATAAAGTATGCCTATTCTGAAGTGGAGAGTGTTGGTGGAACGAAATGTCTGATTTTGAAAGAAACGGGGAAAATTCCGGAACAAATAAAAGATTCTAAACCTACAGATAACTATTATGAATACTGTTATTGTACAGTAGTTATCGCCCGGAATCTAACCGTAATTCTTAGTGTAGTATGTCTTCGCTCTATCACTGACGTACCAGAGAGACTAGTTTCTGTTTACGTCTCGATCATTGATTAATCTCACTGATGTTGCTCTAGGTCTTCCTTACTCTTAGTCTTTTCAATGAAGTGACAAGATCTTATCTTAAATACTCTTAAATCCTTCTAAAACCATAGTCATCACGTCGTCTCCTCCACTACAGCCTAGGTAAACTTGAAAATTAAATAAGTCCATTGTGTATTCCATAATCTTCTCTCAGAATGTTGTACATCTGAGAACATGATGCATTGTGATTGTGCGATATTTTTTTGACGTCTGAGCGGACCTTGTGATAGGGAATGGTGATACATCACGAGTAGAATTGAAGAAAATGACGCATGACAATAAAGATGATGATGAGATTGGAGATAAACAAGGCGAGAGTAAAAAAGTGAACGTCTGTCCAATGGATGTGAAAAAATATAGAGAAGGGAGAAAAGAAAAATACATACGAAGAAGGAAATCGGGACGCTAAAAAAACGAGCAAGTCAGGCACCAAATGAATGTCAATAGTCATTTGTTTCAGTCAGTTCGAGGAAGAAGAGGGTCTCTCGTCAATTTCCTAAAGGGGAATATTGCATACAGTTCCTTCATTCTGTACGTTCTTGATTCATTGAATGTTGTAAAAAAATATTTTTGGGCAGCATGGACGCTATTTATGAGTACTATACTGCAGAAGAAACTAGAGAAAATAGGATATTATTTATGACGTTATATAGAGTGGAAGAAAACGTATTGAATTATTTCATATGACTTAGAGATC
The DNA here is from genome assembly GCF_040183065.1 of Periplaneta americana. NCBI lineage: Eukaryota > Metazoa > Arthropoda > Insecta > Blattodea > Blattidae > Periplaneta > Periplaneta americana. The sequence goes on from NC_091120.1 coordinate 150,696,747, forward strand.
AGATAATTATGGGATTAGTTTTAATTAAGTTTTGATTCGACTAATAATATAGACCAGTGCATCAAAGTCGGTTAAAAATGTAGTAGGCCTAACCGTAGGTTATGAAACTTTTTAACAATGGTTAAAATGTAATTTCTGTGTACCATTCATAATTACCTATTACCATGTCTAACATGGTTAGCTGACATGTCATTTAACCAGGGTAAAGTTTGTGATGGTTCACTGTTTTTACAAAATGACGAAAGAAAAGCATCCATACCTTTGCAAAGGTAACAGTTCAAGTCTAAAATTGACTGCGCTTACTCTGTGTTGGTATCGTCAAGGGAAACAACATGCATCGTGAAAGTACGAGCATTATAGCTTGAAAGTGCTTTTCTTCCTACTTCTCAAAAATGATGTATTAATGAAATAATAATGCATCTTCTTAGAGCAGCGTTTCTCAAACTATAGTCCCCGGACTATCTGTGGTCCTTCAAAAAAGACAGAAGAAAAAATAAAATTCAAACTAATTGCATGTCATACTATAGCTGAAAATCTGAGACTTTGGAAATGACACATGGCAATCGCCTTTCACTTTTTCTCCCAGTACTGACATTTGAGCCATTCATAGCAGAAGTGGTATAAGTCAGAATTTGGTAATGAGGTTTAAAGTAAAGATTCTGTAAAATACAGCGCAAAGTAGCAATTAATAGGTATGTCCTTCGTGCTATCCACTGACTACTAATAGTTTAAATAAATTCAATATTAATTGCTACTTCGCGCTGTATTTTACAGAATGTTTACTTTAACCCTCATTACTCATTTCCGACTTACACCACTTATGCTGTCAACGGCTCATTTAATGAAATTTATTACCCTACCTCTATATCGACTTCCCACTCTACTCTCAACAACAAAAGAGGGATTTAAAGCACTATGAACGTATTTTATCTCGCCATCTTTTCCTTGCACATCTGGCGCCTAAACCCCAGCCAGGGACCAAAGTACCGAACCTTTTCATGTATTTATGACTTTCTTAATAGTTTTGCCGACAAGTCTGCACATTGAAATGGTCACGTACTGTATGTCGTACACCAATAATACAATTCTGAGGCCACAATTTGAAATTTATTTTCCAAGTAAACATGACGAATTTTTATGGGTTCGTGATCTCTTTCATTGCGATATTGAAAATAAACTTTCATTGGGTGAAAGAGAACAGTTAATTGAACTCTCGAATGACACTGAACTTAAAATGAAATTCGAAGCGGAAGGTATGGTTAATTTCTGGACCTCATCATAAGTGAAAAGAGAATATAGTGAATTGTACAATGGTGCTTTAGAGATTGTGATTCAGTTTGCTTCTACGTTTGTGTGAGAAAAGGTTTTCACCACTAACTCTAATAAAAACAAGTACCGAAATCGATTCGGTGTATGTGACGATCTTCGACTTAAGCTTGCCGGCATACATCCGGCAAGAATCGCCAGGCTCCTCCATCTCATTACTATGAGTACCAACACTTATTTATTTTTTATTTTTTAGTTATTTAGTTAAAGATTATCTGAACTATAATACCTTGAATTAAAAAAAAAACGAAAATGAATATTCTTCTATTAACATTAATTGTTAATACTAATATAAAATTAATTGAATTGAATTAATCTTAATTAATTAATTCTATTTTAAAATATAAGTATACTGGTATTAAAATATGCTACAAAAATCATAAATTTGCTTTGGAAGGGAACAAGAGTAAGGTGGTCCGCGAAACTGTTCTGACTTAAAAAAGTGGTCCCCACTTCAAAAAAAGTTTGAGAAACGCTGGCTTAGAGTAATTAAAAGGTATTATATATTAACAACTACTGTTTAAGAGGTAGGCCTATGTATTTCGAGTTTAAAGTGTAAATGTTACAATGGAATGTATGTACTTATTTGCTCTTCTATTTAGTAATCAATTATAATTTATTCTATTTTTGCATTTCTCTACACACCAGATTTCATATTATGCATTACATTTATTTCCTTTGTTGTTACCAGTGTCCATTTGTTAATTTATATATTACTTATGAAGATAAGTATATTGAAGTGTCCAATCAATTGTAGGCCTATATTAAGCAAATACAGTTTTTAAATTACACACAATGAATTTCCTTCAATTGTTACTTCGTCTGTGTACTCAGAAAATATCAGTGTTCTGTCAAGCCTGCAAAATATCAGGGGCAACCGGTTGAAGATGGAACATTCGATCGGATGCTCAACCTTGACGGATGTTCTCTGACCGGTCGAATATAAACCGGTTGCAAGCCCTATTCTGCAGCTCTCTAGTAGGCCTACTATTCAGTACTCAGTATTTTGCTGCGGGAATCGCTAAGAATTTTGTCGGTGCGATTCGATTTGCATAAGATTCATACTCCGTTCTTCTAAATAGGTCACGATTAAATTAATTGATTATTCATACTCCGTTCTTCGAAATAAGTCACGATTAAATTAATCGATTCTACACTAAATCTGTTCTCCTGTTTTAGGTAGGCCTACACGTTTTTTTGCAGTATCTAGTGCAACTATTTTCTTCAAGGTTTAGCGGGATACCACAGTAATAAATTGTAAGTAATCAAATAAATTATATTATAAATGAAACATATTCACCGTCATTATCATCACAGCCAAATAGCAAATTCCAAACAAAAAATGAACAATAACAACAAAAATGGACAAAATATTTGCTGGAACTTGCAAAGATACTCAGAAGAATTGGATATAGTGAAATGTAAATGTAACAAACACTTTAACCACGAATATTTCAATATTAAACTTCATTTAAATCGAAAAAGTTTGTAATAAATAGGTACATGACAAAAGCAATAGACTGACAACCAGTTTTCGTCTTCCCCAGTGGCGCAATTGGTTAGCGCACGGTACTTATAGGACAGTGTCCGTGTTTTAACTGAGAAATGCCGGGGTTGTGAGTTCGAGCCTCACCTGGGGAATGTGTTTTTGTGAATGTATACATAAGGCCAAATTTTAATTTTTTTCGTACATTTTACTGGCCAATAAAGATCATAAATGTACATACGTGCATCATAACAGGAGTAAGGAAAAGTTTCAAAAAAACGAAAAGTCGAGTTTTTTCTTATTCTGAGGTTCTGTTATGCGTTTAACAAATAAAGTTAAATAGCATATATTATATTATTTTTTGCACGATAATCATAGTGTAAATTTAAATAGGCTAAATGAATTTTATATACCTAGTTTTTAATTTTATATATTGCACAGAAATGTAAAGAGTATAATTTGAATGCATTGAGAACTACCTGTGTGTAATCTTTTTTGTAGACCAATTTACTTACGATATCTGATATTGCTATAGTATTATGTACACTGTTGCAGCAAATAAAGTTTAGATAAATCATTAATGTAATCGTCCCTAAACCAGGTAAATGTATAAATAAAATCACATCTTCAGACCAATCAGCTAACTTTCTGTTCTTTCAACATTATTTGACAAATTGCTTCTAGTTCGCCTAAGCCATTTTTATCTTAAATAGTTCCTAATCATCAATTTAACATTCAAGCACAATATTCCACCATAGAACAATAAAAAATAAGTTAGGCCTACATCAAATAATAGTGACGTTATATGCAATGTATTTGAGAATAAAGAATACTGCTGAGTGGTATTAGGTACTTGATGTTAGTCAGGCATTTGATAAAATTTGGCATACCGGGTTGTAATTTAAAATAGAAATGTCACTGTCACATCCATTCTATAGTCTACTCAAATCATAGGCCTATACAGAAGATAGACACTTTCAAGTGAAATTCCAAGATGATGTTATAGCTCTCCATCCCATAAAATGAGGAATTCCACGAGGTAATGTTCTTGGACCAATACTGTATATCATAATATACAGATTGATTCACGAGGATTTACCATCACTTAGGGGCTTATTTCCGAAAAAATTCTGAGCAAAATGTGTCATATAAACATGTGTCCTGATCTCAATATTTTCATAGTTACACTAATTTGAAGTTGTTTGTAAAATACTCTTTATTCTTGAGTTTTAAGGGTAAAAGAATATTCTATATAAAGAATGAAATATTCAGGAACATCATTTCTTTAATTAGCTAGTATTCTGAAGCTAAAAATGAGTTGTGAATTCCATAGTTGCTGCATACAGATTTTTTTTTCCCAATTTTTGACAACAAAATTACATTTTTCTTATACATTTACCACAATTGTTACAAAATCACGCCACTCTCGTAAATTCTTCGAGACTGTACATTAGGATGCATAATTAAGAATCAAGTTCCTGAAGTCTTATGATTTGTATCAATTTTTGTGATAAATTCATAAGAATAACGTAATTTTTAGTTAATATTTGAAAAATCTGTACAAAGCTATTAACAATACATATGACATTTTATTACATTAATTGCCTCATAGCTAATATGAATATCAGTGATAATTAATATGATAGACGTTTGTTTTCGATTCATTAGTGCCTCAAAAATAGAAAACTGTGTGCGAAATGACATACAATACATTCAAACAATGCCTAATTCAGAAAAAAGGGGGCAATTAATGAACACTATAAAATCATCTAGAAGTTTTGCCCTTTCTTTTGGACCACTGCTAGGATCTCATAGATTACATTGCGTCCTTCCTTGACCGTGTAGTCATAACGATAGAGGGCCATCGCGGAGATGTTACTGGATAAGAGGCGAACACCAGTAACATGGAATGGAAGTAAATCACATCTCACGCCGGGAATTCAAACCAGGATTTAAACTAGAAAATAAATGTGTCGCAAAAATGCATAAACGTAAAATTATATTTGTTCAAATTGCGAAAAGCTTCTGCAATATTATAAATAACTGTAATGAAAAATAAAATTAATAAAGTTGGCTATACAGAAACAAAAAGTTATGTAATTTGTTTCTTGGAGTTGTATTACATTGAATCCATCTTATCACACTCTAGATATATTTATGCAAGTAAATCATTAGACGTAGGGTGGTATGTTTAGAATCATTTACTGCTGAATTTACATTACATTAAAGTACGTTATTTTATGGGCACTCTAAAGATTGAAATTATTTACGGCTAGGCCCTTCAATATTTATTGTTAGCAGAGTGCTAACTCTTTTTACTGAAAGACGGTTTCTAATTCCAGTTTCTACAAGATTCATGCAACTAAATTCTCGCTTACAATTTACAGTATGCGATGGAATAAATTATATAATCAATTAGAAGAAATTATTCACTTAACTCTTTCAAATCCATTCCTGAACATCTATTGCCCAATACCTCTTTGAACATTTGCTCATGCCATTAGAATTTCATTTAAATTCAGGTTAGTTCAAACACATCTCTGATTTCATTTCCTCTATTATCATCTTCGTTTCTGAAGTCCAATGTGGTTGTCGCATTTTTAGAAGTCGAGTATCAAAACGCGATAAATGCGATTGTGAGTTAAACCCTTACTAAAATCACGAACCGCTTGGTTGGAAATAACATAAACTATCCACTGATGCACAGTGGTAGACATTTTAAGAATGAGCATAGTTAATAGTAATTATAAGTTAGCTTGTGTTTACAGTAACTTACAGTTAAATAAGTCAAAATTCCTCTAGGCTACATGTCCATGCTGGGAATAACATCGTGACGGTTGTTTTCACTTTTGTTTTCATTGAGAGCACAATTCTTATTATTACAGTTGCAGATGTATACTTTACCTTTCATTGTGTTTAGTTGGAGAAAGAACTACATTTATGTTCCTTGCTGCTACGATGTAGGCCTACCTCTAGTCAAACGGACTTGCCATGCAGAAAAAGTGATTGAAGTGAGTAAATACTTTCTCTTACCTGAAAGTAAAGAGATGACATTCATTAGATATTTCTTGAACAGAAGTGTATTTAAAATCTATTTGTTTTATTAGTACTATGCATTTGTCATGAACAGGCCTATGTTTTTCTACATTAATAGTTTACACTTTAAAATAAAACGGGAATAGGCCAAAGTTGCACTGTTTTCAACATGGTATTAAAATGTTGGATTTTTATATTATGCCACTGAATCAAAAACAACCTGTTTCTACATAGCCTTCAAAAAGACATTCATCCGCCAGTGTGCGACCGCGCGTGGCGGCTGGAAGCACGCTGTTCGTCGGCAGAGTCGGATATTCAGTCCCTAAAACAGCGGTGACCAAAACTCGGACGGCAGTGATTACACGCGAGCGAGAGTCTAAGAAGTAAGGAGACGAGGGAGATGCACTAACATTGTGTTCTTCATCAACTCGCTAATAAAAATCGCAAGCTTTACTGTATCAGCAATGTCACTACTGTCATCAAGAGCCAATAATATATATATATATATATATATATGTATATATATATATATATATATATTCTTGCTTTTTTTTAATATTCCTCATGAACACAATCAGAAATCTCCTGAATTATCTTCTGGATATTTAGTCGAGAAATGGGCAGTTTTTCAAAATTAATTAACAACTTTCATTGAATAAATTATTTCAGCCACCTTGATCATTACGCTTTTATAAAACTCTCCTCCGTTGGAAGGCTTAAGAGAACGAGCTATTTCGTTCGTCACTAGATAGCTGGCTTCCTTATATTTTATTTATGTCATCTTTCTCTTCATGACGATGATTTATGGCTGATTTCATTTCTTGGAGTTTAATAGTTCGTTTCATTACAACACTAGCACGTAATATTCAATCAGTTTCCCTATATTATTGTTGTTGTTATTATTATTATTATTATTATTATTATTATTATTATTATTATTATTATTATTATTATATCAATAACTGTAAATAACTGATAAGAGTAATCAAAAGATTAAAAATATATATAAATAAATAAAATGGAGACATAGTCTAATCATTATTTTATCCTTCATGGGAAGATGTAGGATTATATATTCAGGCACGTATATAAAAATTATGGTAACACTTGCTGCCTGTGTATTCAGCGTCATGCTCTGTAATGTCGCTTCTATATACTACTACTAATTGAACCGTTGAGCAAAGCAACATATTACATTTTCTCCGAGAGAACAGCGAATAAATCCCTCTTCCTATTCTGTACGAAACCTTCTGTTCCTGCTAGAGATAGAAGGTTTGTATAGCGACATGTGAGCGAGACAGAGAGCAATGTACAGGAAACTCCCCTTACCAGTATGAATGTCTTTGATTACACGATGCAATCACGATACCAGTTTGGTCACCGCTGCCCTAAAGTCAAGCGCATAGATTGCTCATGCAATTTACAATAACTCTTGAATTCCCATCCCGTAGTGGTCCGCTATGGTGCTCCTTGTCACGTGGTTATCCATGTGGCTAATCTTTTAACAGGTGGAACTGGGTAATTCTGGAGTATTCTCCGTATTCTCCGGATGAGTCCCTCTGACTACGATATTTCCCCAAGATAAAAAACCTACAGAGAGGGATATGACTTAGAAATAGTTAGGCCACTATAAGAGTTGTATAGGAATCAAGCTTAAAGCAAAGTGATGTTGTGGATGGCAAACGTCGCCTTCTATAGATGTGGCGACGGATACGTGATAGTGAAGGAGATTACTTTTAAGAACTGTAAATATGTAAATTGTGAATAAATAAGTATTTGTTCTTAATTAAAATGTTTTCAATAATTTTCGAATGACCATATATGCGATCTGTTACTCTGTTTACAGTCCTACAGCACACCATTTGCCATTTCTATGACAGAACGGAAATTCCTATATTAATCAGAGATTATCTGTGCTCCAGTATCTATTTTTCTGTGAAGCAACATGACCACGTAAATAAAACCATACCTCACCTGAGAAAATTACCGTCAGCAATGCTCTGTAAAACCCAATTACAGACATCCACTCAACTTACATTGTCATGCAGCCGTAATTCGTAGACTGTAAACACTTTTTATGAAATAAAAATATAATTTTTTGCATGTTTTTACAAAATTAGATTACTAGAAATACGTTGAAGGTTACTGGTAATGGTTTAGCCTAGCCCGACCATGCATGCATGGCTCTTGTACGCGTTCTAAGTCGGGAGTCGAGTGAAATGCTCTGTAGGTACAGAGAATTACGTAAGCTATTGCAATTTCAGTTAAGGAAAAATCAAGTGAAGTAGAGGTGAATAGTGAATAAAAGTAAGACAAGGTTACGTGAAAGTGAGTACAATAATGTAGTAGACCCATATGGTATACAATGACAAAGTAGATCTAACGTGTAATCAAGTGGAGTACAGCAAAATAAATAATGTAAGATACGAACACATTAAAGTTAAGTAATGTAAGGATAAGGTAAAACGTAAATAAAAATGAATTAAAACCAGATTTATGATTTGGCACTTGGAACGTAACTAGTCTTTATAGAACAGGAGGGGTAACATTAGTAGCAAAAGAACTAGCTAGATATAGAATAGACTTCGTAGGAGTACAAGAGGTTAGGTTAGATGGGAATGGCATATCACAAATAGGAGATTACTCGTTGTATTATGGGGAAGGAAACAATAATCACCGATTAGGAACAGGATTCTTTGTTCATAAAAGAATAAAATCAGCAGTAAAAAAGGTCGAATTTATCAGTGACAGGTTATCATATTTAGTACTTAAGGGTAGATGGTGCGACATCATAGTTATAAATGCTCACGCCCCTACAGAAGAGAAAGACGACCATATAAAGAATAGCTTCTATGAGGAATTGGAACATACTTTTGATCAGTTCCCTAGATATCACATGAAAATTTTATTGGGGGATTTCAATGCTAAAGTAGGACGGGAGGATATTTTTAGACCAACTATTGGAAAAGAGAGCCTACACGCAATTAGTAGTGACAATGGAGTTAGATTAGTCAACTTTGCCACATCGAAAAACTTAATTGTCAAAAGTACAACATTCCCCCATAAGGATATACATAAATATACTTGGACTTCTCCAGATGGATTGACACACAACCAAATAGATCACATCTTGATAGATAAACGGAGACATACTAGTATAGTAGATATTCGAACTTTCAGGGGTGCGGACTGTAATTCTGACCATTATTTGGTGATTGGAGAATTAAGAGAAAGATTATCAGTAGCCAAGCGAGTAGAGCAACAAGTTAATATTACTAAATTCAATATTTTGAAATTAAAGGACGAGGAAGCTAAGTAAAATTATCAGGTCGAAATTTCGAATAGGTTTGCCACTTTAGAAAGTTCCGACGAAGTTGAGAAAGAATTAGATGTTAATAGCGTGTGGGAAAATATCAGAGATAGTATCAAAATTGCAGCTGAGCAGAGCATAGGCTATTATGAAACTAAGAAAAAGAAACCGTGGTTTGATGAAGATTGTTGCATGGTAGTAGAAAGAAGGAAACAGGCAAAATTGCAATTCTTACAGGATCCAATTGAGGAGAAGAGAGATAATTATTTCAATGAAAGACGGGAAGAAAGTCGTACACTTAGGAATAAAAAGAGAGGTTACTTGAAGGAAAAACTGAATGAGGTAGAAACAAATAGTAAGAATAAAAACATTCGAGATTTATATAAGGGTATAAAGGAATTTAAGAACGGATATCAGCCAAGGGTAAACGTGATCAAGGATGAGAATGGTGACTTGCTTGCAGACTCTCCATCAATCCTAAACAGATGGAAAAACTATTTTGCGCAACTACTAAATGTACATAGGCCAAATAGAAATGATCGGGACGAAATTGAAATACAAACTGCTGAGCCATTTATACCCGAACCCACGCTTTCAGAAGTCGAAATTGCGATAGAAAATCTGAAAAAGTACAAGTCTCCAGGTATCGATCAAATTCCAGCAGAATTAATACAAGAGGGTGGGAGTGCATTATATAGCGAAATTTATAAACTTGTACTTGCTATTTGGGAAAAGGAAATTGTACCAGAACAATGGAAGGAGTCCATAATTGTACCTATTTTTAAAAAGGGGGACAAAACCAACTGTGGTAACTTTCGAGGAATATCACTTTTGTTGACGTCGTACAAAATCTTGTCCAATATTCTTTTGAGAAGATTAACTCCGTACGTAGATGAAATTATTGGGGATCATCAGTGCGGTTTTCGGCGTAATAGATCGACTATTGATCAGATTTTTTGTATTCGACAGATAATGGAGAAAAAATGGGAGTATAAGGGTACAGTACATCAGTTATTCATAGATTTCAAAAAGGCTTATGACTCGGTTAAGAGGGAAGTATTATATGATATTCTTATTGAATTTGGTATTCCCAAGAAACTAGTTCGATTAATTAAAATGTGTCTCAGTGAAACATACAGCGGAGTCCGTATAGGTCAGTTTCTATCTGATGCTTTTCCAATTCACTGCGGGCTAAAGCAGGGAGATGCACTATCACCTTTACTTTTTAACTTCGCGCTAGAATATGCCATTAGGAAAGTTCAGGATAACAGGCAGGGTTTGGAATTGAACGGCTTACATCAGCTTCTTGTCTATGCGGATGACGTGAATATGTTAGGAGAAAATACACAAACGATTAGGGAAAACACGGAAATTTTACTTGAAGCAAGTAGAGCGATCGGTTTGGAAGTAAATCCCGAAAAGACAAAGTATATGATTATGTCTCGTGACCAGAATATTGTACGAAATGGAAATATAAAAATTGGAGATTTATCCTTCGAAGAGGTGGAAAAATTCAAATATCTTGGAGCAACAGTAACAAATATAAATGACACTCGGGAGGAAATTAAACGCAGAATAAATATGGGAAATGCGTGTTATTATTCGGTTGAGAAGCTCTTATCATCCAGTCTGCTGTCGAAAAATCTGAAAGTTAGAATTTATAAAACAGTTATATTACCGGTTGTTCTGTATGGTTGTGAAACTTGGACTCTCACTCTGAGAGAGGAACATAGGTTCAGGGTGTTTGAGAATAAGGTGCTAAGGAAAATATTTGGGGCTAAGCGGGATGAAGTTACAGGAGAATGGAGAAAGTTACACAACACAGAACTGCACGCATTGTATTCTTCACCTGACATAATTAGGAACATTAAATCCAGACGTTTGAGATGGGCAGGGCATGTAGCACGTATGGGCGAATCCAGAAATGCATATAGAGTGTTAGTTGGAAGACCGGAGGGAAAAAGACCTTTAGGGAGGCCGAGACGTAGATGGGAGGATAATATTAAAATGGATTTGAGGGAGGTGGGATATGATGATAGAGACTGGATTAATCTTGCACAGGATAGGGACCGCTGGCGGGCTTATGTGAAGGCGGCAATGAACCTTCGGGTTCCTTAAAAGCCATTTGTAAGTAAGTAAGTAAGTTTAATTAAATAGACGGAAAATATTTTCAGATATGAAGAAAAATAATATCGTTATTACTTGTCCTTGTACTGTTTAGGTTAAAATGTATGTTAATTTATCTTATTTTATTAAAGTTCGTTCCTAACTTATAAGTGTATTGTGATAACATATCACTGCTGTCTGATGTCTGTAAATTTAATATACTCGTATTTTGCTGAACATTTCTTGGAAATCATAAGTATGTTGATACGTGGATCGCTATTACCTAATACCTATTAATATTTACTCGTATTTTGTTCTGTTAAATTTTTCTTAGAAATTGTGAGTATATTGACAAACAAATCTCCAACATCTAGGAGCCTCATAATTTATTTTATCTTCAATAAAATTATTTCCATGATTTCGGCGATATTGATAATGATATCGTTGTTTGGTTTACACCCGGGAATTACGCACATAGAGCTATTATCAAATACTTTAACTAGCTGGTGTAAGCTATAAAGTTGACATTGTATCTAAGGACTGATTTAGGCTATTGTGGTAAGATACAGGTGTCTTTTCCTATATTTGAATTTTAGCATTTGGATGTGAACACGTCTAATGCTACGTATATCTGTCAATGTCATTAATTATTTGGGAAATAGTGAAAATAACTGGATAAGATCATTTATGTGATTTTAATATATGTAAAAAGTGAAATATTGTGTTATCATGCGTTATTCAGAAAAAGAATGATTTGTGACATATAGCGAATCTTAGGTTATTTGTTTATAGTGCGTGATAAACCAATACACGATATTAGAGAAAGAGAAACACTACGCACTCTTTTCGCATGGCCGTTGCCTTTGTGTCTATCTACGTATTTGAAACAAATCCCTGCCTTAAATACTTTCAATCAATTCAATTCAAAGGCTTTATTTCCATTAATACTATACATATTACATGCATATGTATTAACGGCGGATGTTTTAGGGTCTTTCACCCTCTTCAGCCATCGTGTACATTGTTTTATGTTTACAAATGTAATCGTGTCAGGTGCTGACATAAATGCCAGCCAGACAAATCGAATTGTGGGGGGGGGGGGGTTGTGTACGTTGAAACATAATGTTGATTTGGTCGGATTTAAAAATGGGAATTGTTACAAAATATTTTTTCTTTCTTTTTTCATGTATATTGTGGTGCTAGTGAATGCGGTGGAAATTTCAGCTTCATTATCATCATTCTATGTGTACTATCTTTGTTTTGTAAGATTTGTTTCATGTGGGCAGAGGCAAAGCCAGGGGCAAAGGTCGTGTGGTGAAAAGAGTACGTAGTGTTCCTCTTTCTTTAATATTATTTACCCGTATGTGCATTATCTTTGCTGTTTTCGTATGATTTATTTCATGTAGAGATGGCCGATATTTCACAAACCGATATTTTGTCACAGGTATTTTTTTGTCACAGATAAACCTGTGACTGATGACGCGAAATATCTGTGACAAAATATCGCTATCGAAATCTGCTCCGTATTCAGTAGGTGGTGTTGATTCAGTACTCTGTGACTGTTATTTTCTCCTCTACGTCGTGGGTTTGCGCATGCGCATGATACAATAACAGCAATCAGGCGGTGATATGATTTTTTCGTGACATTTTGTTCAATGTTACTTTTTGCAAAGTGATGCTTTGTTGCAAAGTTATTAGCGGCATTATAATGATATAATCATGAGTCTGATATTTTGTTTTCATAGTTTGTATATATGTTTTATAAATGTTTTATGTTTTTCACGAGATCTTTACATTTTCACACAACTGTGAATTTATGTTAATTTACATGTATTTTCCACTCAATTTTTACGTAGTAACAATATTTTTTCAGTTATACTTTTAATTACAAACAGAATAGTTAAATGAGCCTACAACATTATTTTAATAACTTTACCTGTACTTCTGTCATTTATGTATGATCTAGTTTTAATGTATAGCTCTAACACGAGCAGTGCATCTTAGTATTAATTAAAATAATTAAACTTAAAATAAAATTATTTGTAATATGTTCATTATGTTGTTTATGGTTATTAACCCTTAGGAAATAGCGCAATGTTTCCTAACATTGGTAGTCATGTGAAGTGTTATTTCATCCCAATTAATAGGCCTAATCAATGTTCTAAACTTGTTATTTAGTGATATTTGTCTAGATATTGTTAAAATCATCAACTTCAAGTAATTTTCAACTTTTAAATATAACAATATGGGGTAGTTAGCAAAAATTGGCAATTTTATAAATTCCAAAAAGATCTGACATCTAGCAGACGCTGCTCCATCAAATCATTCTCATTACCCTTGCACACTTAAAATAGGCCAGAGGCCTACACTTACACATAAACGGGATAATTAATTACATTTGAAAATAAGGGGTATCAAACGTAAATCATGTTCACTCTGTGTCACTGAACGTTATGCTCTTCCGAATTTTCGAAGCATTTCTCACAAGCTGACAACAGTATCTATAGTATTAAAACCGAACGAAACAAAACTGGCTAATATGGTGGGCAACTTATTTGGCTAAACTAACCTTAAGGTAGTTTTCTTCTTATTCCCCTTATACGCCTTGCATATACGAATCTGTGACAGTTCAGGTTTGGTTAGTTTAAGCTTTTATTATGCCTAGACATATACGATCAACGACTAAACTAGCGTTGAGGTAGTTATCTTCCTACTCCGCGTATACACCTTGCATATACGAATCTATGACAGGTTAGGTTTGGTTACTTTAGGCTTTGTTATGCCTTGCATATACGATCAACTGCATCTCCACAAGAAATCAAATTCAACGATTTTCACTTCCGAAATCACCTAAACTACCTCAGCGCTAGTTTAACCCGATCAACTACTCTCCACATAAAATTCTTTATAAATGCAACGATTTTCACGTCCGAAATCACCGAAACTACTTCAGCTCTAGTTTCGCCATCTTACTATAAATGATGTAGTGATTACACGATTTAAATAATAACACCTTGGCTATGTATTGTATACTTTTAGTAGAGCCATCGATGTAGCTCAGTCGGCAGACTCGCTGAGCTGCTGATCCGGAGCTGCGTTCGGGCTTAGGTTGGATCCCCCTTCGGTCTTTGGTTTCTTCCGAGGTCTTCCACAGCCGTGGGACTGAAGCCGGATGGTCTATGGCGAGTCCTTGGCATCAACCCCTTTTATATGATTATCCCCCTTTGATTTGATTACCTGGTTGACTTTTTCCGAGGTTTTCCCCAATCAAAAGGCAAATGCCGGGTAATATTTTGGCGAATCCTCGGACCTCACCTCATCTCACTACATCTCGCCAAAATATTGTAAAAAATTGCATAAAATTGTAAAAATTGTAGAAAATTACTAAATTGTAAACTATAAAAATTTGTAAAACTTGTAATTGTAATATTGTAAAATTTTGACTTATTCCACATCTTAAAGCTTCATTGCTCATGTAAGATCTATGGAATAAAATAAATGAATGAATGAACTTTATTTTGTGTAAAATCTTGTCTGAACAACTGTTTTGTTTTGTAATTATTTTCCAATGTTTTTCCGAATGCTTGTTTCGTTAATTTTTATCGAAAAATCGAAAAATCGAAGGAGAATTGGGAGGAAAATTTAAAAGGTACGCAAAACGCGTCCTTGCAAGTGGGTTGGGGGCTGTACAAAACTAAATATGTGAGCTCCAAGCCTGTTGGCCATCTCTACATGAAATAAATCATACGAAAACAGCAAAGATAATGCACATACGGGTAAATAATATTAAAGAAAGAGGAACACTACGTACTCTTTTCACCACACGACCTTTGCCCCTGGCTTTGCCTCTGCCCACATGAAACAAATCTTACAAAACAAAGATAGTACACATAGAATGATGATAATGAAGCTGAAATTTCCACCGCATTCACTAGCACCACAATATACATCAATTTTTAAAACGATTACAATAATCACATGACCTCAATTTCTCCATACCCAACTACATTTAATAATTATCAACTGATTCAATATCTACAATATATAACATCTTGGTAGTTGTGGGGAGATTATGAACGAGTCGTTCATAATGAACGAATTATTGAACCGAACGAACGAATCATGATTCAGTAAACGAAAGGTATCGATTCCTTCCTGAATCGAAGGTTGAATCGAACGTCTTCTCGGTTCTCACTCTTTAAGAATCGTTTTCTACATTGAATCTTCTGAATCCAGGTTCCTTATCGGTCCGCTCACTAGCAGATGTCTAGGTCCGCCCAGTAACAGACGTGCTCGTTTCATACGCTGCGATATTTGCGACATCTGGTAGCTGGTAGAGGAACTTTGTTAAAATCAGCTGTTATTAATCGCATAGAACGATGTACGAGGCGTGTTCTTAAAGTAAGTTCCAAAAGGGTGTAGAAAGTAAACGGGAAAATATTTACAAATCATTTTTGTAGCATTGTATTCCCCACACTTCAATTACTTCTCACCATAATCTCCACCATTATTGAGGCATTTATCGAGTCGTGGCACAAGTCTTTCTATCCCCTCACTGTAGAATTGACTCGCCTGCGAACCACTCCGCAACATTTGTGGAAAATTCAAGGAAAGCGAAGAAATTGTGAATCTCCTGTCCTCATGAATTTTTTCATCGACAGCACGCACCAAATCGTCATTGACCAAAGATGGCCGACCGGTATGCTGCTCGTCATGCACAGAGATGCGGCCCTCGTTGAACTTTCTAACCCATCTCCTGACCATTCCATCACTAATGGCATCATCACCATACACCTCACAAAGTTGATGATGAATGTCAGCTGGTTTGATGTTTCTCGCATTCAAAAAACGGATAACAGACCGCATCTCACAGTCGGCGGGGTGCTCGATCATTTTAATCATTTCAACTGATCACAACTAACCACACACACGGACTGAAGCTCTGAAACTGCATGCACAGCTTGCCTGAGAACTGAAGAAGAAAACACGTATGCGCAAAATAACGATTGCAGCGATGCGACAGCTATAATTGAAAATGGAACTTACTTTAAGAACACGCCTCGTATTTAAGTTGTCAATGCTATGTTTGGATATAATGAATTGCTAAAGTAGAATATCTATTTCATTAATGTTTTAAAAAGGGTAGAAAATGAAAGTGTTCGCATGACATCAACTATTTATTTTTTAATTACCGGTACCATTACACCTTAATCCAATTAATTAAACTTATATAGGCTAACTTGTTCATATTCATACGTCTAAATTAATCACATGGATATGAAAGCTAGTATTCCCTATCACATACTTAAAAAATATATTTGTCCTAAACAGAATAATATAAAATCGCCAAACATTTATGAAATATAGAAAATGTACCCCACCATAAGTTTAAAAATATGAAGTTAGGCCTACAGGAAAACTCAAAAACAAAACTTATGAATATTATAACGCATAAACTGTACCATTTGTATAATATTTTTAGATAAAAAATGTAAAAGAGATGGGGAAAACACACACACCAATTAAGTACATTTTCCTGGATTTTTATGTTTTATAAAAAAATTTCTCAACTTCCTTTTAGTGTTCAAACTGTAAATTCTGTGACCTGTTTAAGTATTTTATCTCTATTTTTCATTACTGATTAATGATTATGTAAACTAAATATTATAACTTTATAATATTACAGTAGAGTCACATAATGTAGGAGATATTAAACTTATTTTATATACCAGTACCCATTTCTCTATCTCTTTATGTATATATACTAAATTAATACATCTTTGCAACCAGTGGACGACCGTGTCAATTTACCACTAATACAGTGAACTGCAATGTGCTCTCATCTAGTGAGCAAAAAGTGAACGTGAAGTAAATACTGTAGTAACGAACAAAAGGTATCGCTGAATAGAAATGAAGATCCAGTGTACAATTCGTTCATACTTATATTGGAACATTTGTAAACCAAATGAATGAATCAAATGAACGAATCATTTTAGGGAACCGTCCTTACTGTAAAAGTTTTGGTAGATACTTCTACATATATAGGTAAAGGAACGTAGATCACTTGAGGGTCCCACAGAATAAATAATTATACGAATAGGCGAAACATAGCAATTAAAGAATGAAAATATTTTTTAAATAAAGAAAGATAAACTTGTAAAATAAAACGCAAATGAATATCATCATTTAAAGTAAGAAGGATAGAGTAATTAAGTATAAAATGTGTAACGCATATATGTGGACGAATACTGCCATCTACCCTTCAGATAGAAAATCTATGTGAGATGGGGGTACCCTGTGAGCAAAGACGTGCCAAATCCTAATTAATCACATGGTGCCACATTAATAGCGATTGTAATGTTTCACGCCCTTTTCTTTGTTTCCTTTTTTTTTTTTTAATTTAATACCTATGTTTACATATGTATAATAGTTTTTTTGAGTATATACTGAGTCCGTAAGGGCTACCCTCAATGGGGGGCAGTTTAGTATTATTATTATTTATATCTAGACACACAATTGGCGCTACTGTCGTGTAAAAATTCTGGCAAAAATCAGAGTCCGTGGATATACTAGAGTAACGCAATCACCGAGTCGGCCGCCATTGTTATTCCTTTTAACACGCTAGGGATAGGAATATTTAAAGTAAAACTCAGATATTTTTAATTTGAAGGGAAAAATCTACAAAAGGATCTTCTTACATTTTAGAACATTATTGTCATTCAAAATACTAATGTATAAAAACCATATTTAATAATTATTACAGTATAAATATACATTTAAATGTTCAATACACTCCTTCATAAACGTCACAGTTATAGGTATTACAGCAGCATGGACTTAATAAATTACAAGTAACAAATGAAAACAACAATGTTGCAAATAAAACAACAATAAATCTAAACATTTCCAACTGCATCCCTCGTGCAAACTCTCCGGCTTCCGCATATAAGAGGACACTATACTGAAATTTCTCGAAGTTCATTAGTTTTAAGAGTTTACAACAGTGAAATCAATAACTACCATACTTACGAAGCTAGATTCACCAAATTTTGATAACTGGCATATCTGCTTAATAGTGACAAGTGCACAAAATTGCATCCGCCTATGATACGTGGTTTGCATTTTATTAAAATATTGAACCGCTTTATATAAAAAGTTGCTTGCACTACAATTGACATTATTCTTAAGTGATTTTCACTTATATGGATCCTTACATACATAGAATCAAAGCTTCCTATAGGCTTTTACTGTAAAATTAATCAGTAACTTACTAGAATTTTTTTAATACTGTACAAAAAATTAAAAAAATAATATTCATAAAAATTCCTAGTAATTTACCCATTCGCTGTACAGAAAATTCCAATAGTAATGTTTGTTCCAATGTATATAAAGACCATATAAATGAATATCAATTAAAAATAATGTAAATTGTGACGCAAGGAACTTTTTGTATAAAGCAATACAATATTATTTTTATTAAGTTAATAATAAAATGCAAACCAATTATCATAGAGAAAGACGAAATTTTGTACAGTACATGTGTTATTATCAACCAGACATACTAGTGATAAACATTTTGTGAGTTTAGCTTTAAAAATATGGAAGTTAGTAATTTCAGTATAATGTCCCAAGGATACAATGATGTGAGATTTTGTCATTTTTGGTACCGGTAAAAAAATCGTTTCTTTGTTTTTATCGTTAAAAATTCATTTATGTCTAAAGATGCCCTCTGCCAATTTTCATGACCATACGACCGGTCTATCAGCTATTTAGGGTCACATTTTTAAAAGGCTGCGGGCTCTGACTGTTAATTTAAATGCTCCGTCCACGCCCTCACTCTGAATTCTGCGACCATTTTGGAAATTACGCTATATTTCATACATTATTTATTATATTAGTTTCCGATTGAGCCAGTGTAGCTTCTCGACTTCTCGAAATATTTCTTCATAGAATCCAACAGGTCTTAGGCCTACTTCAAAGACTGCTTTCCTTTAAAAGATATTCAATTACAAAGGAGAGCACAACTCTTGTCTAAAGGAAAATTCCACTTGTTGCTAGTAGCCATAACAACGTGTTTTCCATGCTTGGTTTTCGTTTGTGATACAAGAAATATTTGCAAGTTTCTAACAAATTTATTTTTAGTATTATAATAGTGACTACAGTCCATAGTGATTGTAAATAATATTGATCTATTATAGTGTTTTCATAAGTTTACATATTTTTTTAGTCGTCTTTATTTACTAGTGTAGGTTAGGTGAGCACAGCATGGTAGTGTATATAAGGGTAAGTTCTGTCTATAATATGCTAGGTCTATATGTTTCAAAGTGACTAGAAAATAAAAAAGACAGAGACCTGGTTCATTATTATTAACCCAAACTTTGAAGTCAATTTTCTTCACTTTAATTTTCTGTAAATTTTGCATTGCTATAAATGCTACTCTTTCTACAGGTTCTGTACTACATGTATGATTTTTTGTAGAGGTTTTTGAATATGTTCTTAACACTCATATATATGTATATATATATATATATATATATATATATATATATATATATATATATATTGCTTAGTCAACTGTCCGAAGACAGGTTTGAACCTCATAAGTACCACCAATAAGGCATCACTCATGAGACAACTAGGCCAGTAGGTTGGCCAGTTTCTTCCCCCCTCCAATAACATACTTCGCCGATTAGCCACATATTCCACTAATCGGACTTCAGATGCATACAAACAACAAATGTTCTTCCTCTGACACATATCGTCAAGTGAGATGTACTGCCTTATAATATATATATATATATGCATATCAGCCAGGAGAGGTATTTTTTAATATCAATTTTTTTACGCTCGGGTTGAATTTTTTTCTGTTTTTACACTATTAGTGCATTAAATATTTTTTTAGTAAAATAAAGAGGAAAATTGTATAGTAAGTTTCGTTCCTGAAGGTCTGATACGTATGTAGACAAAAATTCTGGCCAAAAGAGTAGCAATTTTTGAAAACCTAAATTTACACAATTTAAAATTACAAAAGTACAAAATTTCAAAGATCTACCTAGAATAGTTTAGAAAATTGAAATTTCATATCAGTCTAACCTTAATAGGGTTTTTAGTTTCTACGGTCTCTGTATTTTCCAATCGAGCCAAACAATACAATCTTGTCTCAAGAATGAATTCAGAACTTTCACAAATATATTATGTAATTCTTGCAAATAGTAATTAGGATTAAAGCCTACATGCTAAGATTAATTAGGATTAAATTCAGAAATGCTTGGTTTGAAAAGGAGAAGATGGTAAAAAATTGACACTGATGCTAATTGGTACGTGATGTTCATTTGTTTTAAGTAGAAATATTATTCTAGATTAGTTTTATAAAAATATTTTGGGGCCCAAATTTTGAAAAAATAAATATCAAAATACAATAATTTATTAATCTCACAATGTATGCTCGCTTAGGTAGCGGATCGTTCCTTTTTATATTTATAGTCACTTCTTTCCTTTTTCCTTATTTCTTTCACCTTTTCACAAAGAAAACAAATGTTAGCTTTTTTCAGTTCTCTGTAAACAGTTCTGAACATAGCAGCACTGAATTTTTTCGCACTTACATTACATTCTTTCCCTATACAACTGTATACTGCATAGAGCGCGCTGGAATAACAATGGCGGATTTGTCGGCATTTGCCGGCGCAAAGGATTGCGGTACTCTGGATATCCACGGACTCTAGTACAAATTTGAAACCTCTCGCTCAGGTTCGTGCGACGCCATGTTTGGGGAGCACGAATGATTCTGTCTATAACCCAACGACTCTTTCTAACTCGTTTAGAAGTTTAGAAAATATCATTGGGTATATAGGCGTTTTCTTAGCGGACATCCTCCTTCACTGTAATATAACTAAACTTATTTGCGTATTTTCTAACGTACAATATAAAATAACAGAAGTAATCTGAATACTGTAACTAAGCATTGCTTTAAATATAAACGCCTTATATTCAGTGACCGGCATGTTCCGTGCTCTGTGACATCATACCACGGAGCCGCCACGCTCTTTGCTCGGCAATCTCTGCATACTGAGCACAGCGAAGAGAGAAGGTGGTACGGCGCCTATGCACTGACAGAGCGCGATCCATTCGTCTGAGGTAGTATGGGAACAGCACAATTACATTACATTTGTACGAAAACAAAACTGTACATCCGGATAAATCAATGTAACAAAATATTTTGGTTTGTAATCAAATTTTATATACTTATAATAATATGAAATTCATAATACAGCCAGCTGCAGAAGCGTTCGCATTATGTAAATGAGGCTCTGAAACTGCTATAAATATACAAATATAGAAATAAATAATTTAAGCAGTACTACAACTCTACTCGGAAACTTGAAAACAGTTCAAGTGTTTTAACAGACATTTTCCTACACAACATACAGATTGAACTATATAGGCCCTAACTTGGTGAGTAGTATGCAAAGTATATTTCAACTTTTGAAACACACCATCACTCTGTGTTACTACCGTGCCCAAGCTAAATGCTTTGTCGAGATCAAACTATTTTATGGAATATGGAGGAATGGCGAAGTGTTTGATTTGTGGCAAGCTGTTTCAGCATGTAAAGAAGTTCAATATACAATGCCATTATTCTCTATGCCACACAAATGATTATGACAAATATGGGGGAGAATATCGACAAGTACTAGTGCAGCAATTGAAAGATAAATTTTTATGTGAAGCTAGGGAACACACTGTCAATGAATCAATGGTAAGCTTAAGGCTTAAGACATAGGATTTCACTAGTCATTGCAAAGAACATGCGTTCTTTTAATGACGGGGAATTTGCCAAGAATGTTGCCATCATGACCGCAGAGTAGTTATTCCCTAGCAAAATACAGGAATGTGATTCCGTCAATTTATCTCCAAGAACTGTCGTATCACTGCTGCACTGACGCCACTGCGCTGGTGCGTGTTAACAGTAATACGACTCAACTGCTCGCTCTTCCAAGCTCTTGAAGCCTGACTGGCTCTTACGTCATAACTGCAGCTTCTGCCGGCCACTGCCTTATATTGCCCATAAATAGACGTATTAGTTTATTTTTATTTCCTATGACCAAATACATGGTATATTTTTACTTCTGTTATTTTATATACGTTATAAAATACGTAAATATTTATTTAAATTATATTACAAAGAGAGGGATGTCCGCTAAAAATTGTCTATATACCCAATGGTATTTTCCAAACATCTCACGCACTGTAATAATAATCCTCAGTGTTTTGAGAATCAGAGGCGATATGACTCTACAACTTTCAACTGCAGACATTGATTGCAATTCTCTCATTCTTACATCATTCTCAATGATAGAATATTGTGAGAATGTGGTTGTATGCATTGCTGGCTTAGTTGTTAAATCGTTAAGGAAATATGGTGTAATAAATCTAAAGACTCAATTTATGGTACGTACCAGCAGCAAACAAAATCTCATTAATTTCTTTTTAACGAAAGAATAATGGGACTCTTGTCATACCATTATCTGAGATTATAGAAATATGCAGCTTAAGTGAAAGAGCGATTATACAGATGTTGACAGTTCAATGGCATATTACCACCCACTCTTACATCTTGTGAAAACAATGTGATCTAACAATAGAACACTTGTATTACCTTTCTACACTTATAGGAACATATTTTAGAAAATGGCTCCCAGATTCCTCCCGAGAATCATATTTTAAACTTGTTAAACTGACCTTAGAAATACATAAAGAGCTACTGACGTATCTCAATGGGCTAAGGCCTGCCGATCCGAAGTCGCGCTCGGGCCCCTTTCTTTAAATTATTTGAACATTAGTATAATATTACGTAGACTTTCTATTCCAAACAGCAAATATTTTCACGAAAGAGCCTGACAGTGATCCTTCGAGCAAAAATAATCAATCTGCCTGAAACACAAGGCATACATCGCACTGGACAGAACTGGATAGTCATTTTTTTATCAGTTTAACTGAAATGAGTATTGCTTAATTTGTCGAAGTAAACGTGAAAACTCATCACCATAATCATCATTATTACTATTATCATCACCGACACCACCAGATTTTCCTTCTAATCAGCGGTTTTGGGCTACTGCCCATCGCAATATTCGGGCGATGATTCCCAATGCTCTTTCAAAATATCAGACGCTGTCCTATGAGTAACGTGTGCTATCCAATTGTAGACTACAAAAAATGACTATCAATATTTTTATCTTTCCTCGACTTCGAGTGAAAAAAGGAAAGCGGCAAGAAGGTACCAAAATAGCTTTGACTAAAATGGTTATATTGTTAAAGTGTTATTCCTTTTACGGTCCTCTACACACTTACGGTATCACTCCCAAAATTTTTGTATCGTATCTGTATATTTGTGCTATTAAGTCCCTTCCTAGTTATCAGTAAAAATATATTCCCCAGGTGAGGCTCGAACTCACAACCCCGGCATTTCTCAGTTCAGACACGGACACTGCCGTATAAGTACCGTGCGCTAACCAATTGCGCCACTGGGGACCACACAGAGTTTCTCTCAATATCTTATCTTGTGTCAACTTCTGGCACAAGGGCCATGAGTATTCATCTATTTTATATCATCCAGGATAAGTAAATATGTGCTTACAGCTGGCACAGTGCGATTCTTTATATGAAGAAGTAATGTTTGCGGTGTACTCTGAAAATATTTGAATTAATACAATATGTAATCTCTGGAGAAGCTCCAAATAGTGAACACATTCATTTTCTTTATAGCAGAAATTCGCACTTTGAAACCCGTTGAAGGGCGATAAAACTCCTGAGTATTCTTTTCTTCCGAAAGATAGTGAAGCTGTAGGTTCAATTCCCGAGATTTATGGAACATAAAATAAATATACTCGTATTTCTGACAGAGAGTTCTCCGGGCAATAATCGTAATGTTCGCCGCTGTAGAGTAACGGTTAGCATGTCTGACCGTAAAACGAGCGAGCGAGGGACAAGTTATCTGGTTGAGGTTTTTTTTTTCCGGGGTTTTCCTTCAGCCCATTAAAAGCAAAGAAAATACTGGGTAACTTTCGGCGCTGGATCCTGGACTCATATCTTGGCATTTTCACATTCCTCTCATTCAGACGCTAGATAACCATAGCCATGGATGGGCAACTCGTGCTCCCAAAGTGCTAAAAAAACCTTGAAAGAGAGAAAGACAGACGGAGGCAGCCGCAGCAGTTACAAGTTGTTTGCAGTTTCACTGCAAAAGCAGTTCATTGCAGCGGTTCGCTGTGGCGGCTCATGAAAGTGGTCGTGATATCTACTCCATGATTTTAATTTCAGAATGAAGCATGGTATAATAATTATAGTAATTTTAGACAGTCTGTACTTGAACACACATAACACAATTATATTATTTCCTAGCTTTGTAAATTACTTTAGTACTGGAAAAACAACCTGAATACATCTTTTCAAGAGACAACAAATATTAAAGCAACACTTATTTATTATTACACTATTTGTTAATATTTATTATTATATGTCTTATTTGAAACATAGAACGCGAGAATTTACAAGTCTTTATACATTAAAGAGTATACCTCTGTTCTCAGAAATGTAATAGTCTGTATTCGCAGACAAACACAAATTCAAGAAAGTATTTCTTAAATGTCTCGGCAGATGAAATAAACTTACTTCTAAGCTCTTTCTATACATTGAGACCTTTTACACTCCTTTCTTGGATCAAAATCTGACTCAAGCACATAAAGTAGGCCTATATATGGAAGCAAAGAGTATATTTGGAAATTCTGACTTAGGCAGCATTGCGAACTGTTCGATTCCTGATTTCGCTGGAATCTGAGTGGAGTGCTGTTCTGTAGATTTATCAATTCAAGCTATAAACTTTCAGAATCTTCTATCGGCTGTAAGCCAAAAGAATTTCAGAGAAATCTCGATTCCTTGTCAATTGAAGGGTTGATAGGAAAAACAACCCATGTCAAAAAAAAACACGTTTTTCAGGGGAGCGAAAAAACATTATATCTCGTTATGTAAAAAAGATAAGAAACTTAAAGTATAGGTATAAATACTCCAATGCTTTATAAATATATTGCTTGTATTTTAAGCATACACAGACGCCACATGATTTTAGCTTTCCATTAGTACCAATATCTCATTTTCGGCTAAAACTGACATGGGTTGTTTTTCCTATCAACCCTTCAACTGTCACTGTTTCCCCAAACTTACCAGTGAATTCTGCTGTAGGTCTTGAAATAGGACCCTGTATTTGATAAGAAGATTTTGTTATCATTCTTCAAGATACAGTAATTTATAGTCAAAGAAAGTGAAGTTGTCTATGTTCTACATGATACTGCCACATTTCAAATTTATCCATAAATACTCTTAGCTAGCCGATTATATGTCGTGCAATTCTGTAACTCGCACGCACAACGTGCTAATGATATTTGATATTAGTCTCACCTTGTTGAGATCCCATTTTTACCTTTAGCTATTCTAAAGCAGATCTAGACAGTATTACTTTACTAAAACCTTCACTGTGTTTATTTGTAACATAAAATATCATGCGTAAGAAAGTTAATAGATAATACAAGCTTTACCTCCCTTCTTAATAAAAAATTTTACTCTTTCGACTCATCACTAAAGGGAAATGATCTGGGGATTATATTGTTTTTCACTTAAAACGAGCCGCCACTTACTGTAGACGCGAGCAAACTTGTTTACAGACAGTACAGTACAGAGTCCGTTCTACCTGCACTGAGGTTGTATTCACACTTCGAGAGCACGAGTTGCCCACCCGTGACCATAGCAGTTGATAAAGCGTCGTAAAATAAAATATTCACAATGCCCTTTTCTCCCATAACATTACCATTGCCCACACCCCATCATATTGTTCTCGATGCTCTAGCGCTGCTGTGCTCAATTTTGTAGTTACGCCTAGCGCTGTGTTTGCGATAACTCGCCAAGCATGGTGACGTATGGCCATCTGTCAGACTTTGAATGTAACAAGAGGCGGCTGGTGCAAACCAAAGGTATCATCTTAGACCACTCCAAGTGGGCAGCCCCCGTGAAGCCCCGTGGCCGGGGGCGGTAAACTGCACACACGTTTCAGGTATATGACCTAAAAGAAGGTAATTTACACACATGTAATTTGCACACACCGATTTTAGATATGTAATCTGCACACGCAAATAACCCAGGTAATAAAAACAAGATATAAATTGCACACAGAGCTACAATGGCATATATTTACTTTGAACATACTCACTATTACAATAGTAACGTATTAACCAATATTTTTTATTGGTAGATGATATTTTGCTCGCTTAATGAATTCCACTCGGGATATATGCCCCTCATTAAAATCTTTTATATTTCTCTCCATAGTTTCTTTCCTCCTTAAGGAGCCCTTATTTTTAACTTTTGCAGCAGTAGATATATATATTATTATAATGTACCGAAGTACGTATGATATTTCCATGCAGATATTCTGCGTCATCATACGATAGAAGAAAGCCACCGGCGTGGCTCAGTCGGTTAAGGCGCTTGCCTGCCGGTCTGAAGTTGCGTTCGGGCGCGGGTTCGAGCCCCGCTTGGGCTGATTACCTGGTTGGGTTTTTTCCGAGGTTTTCCCCAACCGTAATGTGAATACAAGGTAATCTCTGGCGAATCCTCGGCCTCATCTCGCCAAATATCATTTCGCTATCACCAATCTCATCGACGCTAAATAACCTAGTAGTTGATACAGCGTCGTTAAATAACCAACTAAAATAAAAAAAACGATGGAAGAGTAATGGAACGGAAAAAAATTCTCTCCGGCGCCGGGATTTGAACCCGGGTTTTCAGCTCTACGTGCTGACGCTTTATCCACTAAGCCACACCGGATTCCACCCCGGCGTCGGAAGAATCGTCTCAGTTTTAAGTTCCAACTCTTGGGTTCCCTCTAGTGGCCGCCCTCTGCACTACGTCATAGATATCTATGAACCTAGGACCGAAGTCCACACATGTGCTGAGGTGCACTCGTAATGAGTGACTAGTTGGCCGGGATCCGACGGAATAAGCACTGTCTTAAATCACGAAGTGATTTACGCATATCATATATATTATTATAATGTACAGAAGTACATATGATATTTCCATGCAGATATTCTGCGTCATCATACGATGAAAGAGTAATGGAACGGAGAAAAATTCTCTCCGGCCAATTAGTCACTCATTACGAGTGCACCTCAGCACATGTGTGGACTTCGGTCCTAGGTTCATAGATATCTATGACGTAGTGCAGAGGGCGGCTACTAGAGGGAACCCAGGAGTTGGAACTTAAAACTGAGACGATTCTTCCGACGCCGAGGTGGAATCCGGTGTGGCTTAGTGGATGAAGCGTCAGCACGTAGAGCTGGAAACCCGGGTTCAAATCCCGGCGCCGGAGAGAATTTTTCTCCGTTCCATTACTCTTTCATAGCAGTAGATATCCCCTGAATGTTCAGGTATGTGTCTATTTGAAATTCATTTAACCTATTTGTAAAAGTATAAATAGGCTATCTGGATAAGCAGAGTAAAATGTCTTGTTGAGTATAACATGAAAATACGTACAGGCATTAATTAGTTAAACTCTGCAAGCTTTTTTTTTTATCTGCCCAGATTGAAGGAGGAAAGGTAGCGTCATCGTCTATATAGCTGTCTACTAAATAGTCACAAAATGTATCTAGTCTTTCATCTTGTGGCTTAATGACTACTAAATCAGATACAAAATAGTCGCCAACTCATGTGAGTATAAAAATGGTAGACTGAATACAAGTTTTAACCATCTGCCTATTTCAGAATCACGTTTATATTTCTTTATGGAAGCATATTTTTTAATCTGAAGAAGCCAAAATTGATTAGGTAGAATCTACATCCAATGGCATTGGCCTCACTCCATACAACGTTTATTGCAGCATGGATAGCACTTACAAACAACTGCGTTCAAGGGCCAGTACTTTATGTTGAACTGCTGCGTAACTATCCGTCCAAGTCAGTCTAACTCATACAGCACCTCTCTAATCCAGCCATGGCGAAAATGTGACTCGCGAGCACATTGTGGCTCGCAATGATAGCTGTGCATTTCTCTTGCTTCCTATCTTCCCCAACCCCCCACCCTCTCACTCACTGGAGTCAAACTCCGTCCCATTTGTATTTGTCTCTGACCTGCGAGTAGCGTATCGTCGCAATGTCTCTCTCGAAACCATGTACCTCTACAAAATGAAAGTTTCAAGTAGGATGGGAGGACGCATTGTTTTGCTGCTAATATGATGAGAATATTAAATGTATGATTTGTTCACAAGTATTACGAGGAAAACGGTTGTATAACATAAAACGGCATTATACTACATGTTACTCATGAAACATTAAAAGTGTTGTTGTTATTATTATTATTATTACTATTGATATCATCATCATCATCATCATCATCATCATCATCATCATCAGTATCATCTCTGTACGTCGATCCTTTTTCAGCAGATGTAGGAATAATGCGGTGATGATTCTCGTTGACCCATTCTCAGCCAAGCAGTGCACTTCTTCGTAAACCTCCCACTTTGCTTTTCGAAGAGTGGTTGCGATGGAGCTTCTCACTTTATGGTGGCGATTGTTTCTCAGTAGTTCTCCTTTAAGGCAATAACCTAAAACATGCCCAAGGGTTTCTAATTAGGAAAATTTTTGAGCAGACATTATAGCCATCGATCGCCAGAATCAAATAAGCCTCATTCTTGACCCCACTATCCGTTTTGAGAAGGTTGATCAACAAGCCAACAACGTCAACGACGAAAAGAAGTCTATTTACAATCCATGTATTCCTCACTTCATGAGAGATACAAAATGAATATTAATACATGGGACGTGAAAGGACTTCTTTTTGGCGCTAGGGGAACTTCATTTAAGTTAATCAAAACCATTCTCCTTTGAAGACATCAACAAAATTTGTCTAATGGTATTGAGAGAATAATTATCCATTTTACACAATCACTTGTATAATACTAGGTAATATTTTTTTTACTTCATTTCATTACTCTTCATTGTACTTTCATCTCATGTTTCTCCGAAATCAAATTGTACTTTATTTTTAAATTTATCGTTGTTCCGTATTCTCTCCGCAAATAATATTGTATTTTATTATTAATTTAACCTCCGTTTTGTTTTCTGGATCCTAGTGGTCAGCCGTAGATGTCGGCCAGATGTCCCAAATTGTGGAATTAGTAGTAATATATAATGTTACAGATATTAGGATTAGTGAAGAAATAGAGAATAGCAAAGGAAATAGCCTATAGGTTAAATATTGAAGGGGAGATTAGACCGAGTAATAAAGAGGTCAATAGTGTAAATTGGAGTATTTATGTAGACGTGTACTGTTGATAATGTGTTAATGTACTAATGTATTAATGGTGGCATCGGATACAGAGAAATGTGGGGTACACCATGTAAAGTAGTGCTGTGACGTAAGTATATATCATATCATATATACACATATGTTTACATCATAGTTTTCGTTTCTATTTATTCTTTACTTTATACAAAAATTTTCCGAGTTCCCTCAATTTTCTTCCGTTTACTGTTCTATACAGTTTCCTATATGCTATTTCTACACTTACTTTTAATAATGGCTTCTCAATAAAATGTTTTCTTGTTGATTCATTTTCTGGGCAAGTTTTACGAAATATTATATACTTCTCGCGTTTTTGGTAGGTGTGTAACATTAATGCTGCTGTTTTGAGTTTGAGAATTGTCATTTCCGATATGATAAATGAACTGTCGAAATTGTAATTTACTATAGTGCTCCGTGATGTCATTTCCGCAGACGAGACCAGTTCTACTGGCCGTTCACACAATTTTCCACATCGCTAAATTCTTCTATCTATCTTGGTTCCCTGTTTGAAAGAAGAGTCAAGATCCAATGATATGAAATCTTGGAATAAAGGGAGTGAAACATAACAAGCAAATGCAGGGGCTTCTATGTCACATATTCTTCGTAATTTCTCTGAATTTCAGCTCGCGGTGGGCCGCATTTTCCTAAGCAGACACACTTTAAGCCGTCCTCGGTGGTCTGCCAAGTAGTATACTAGCCATTTGTCCAAGATTCACTGGTTCAGACTCTTCCGAAAACGATATTGATATGGGATTTAAGGGCTCGAGGCTCAGTAGTCGTATGAGGATGGGACCTGGCTATCGAGGCTGAGGTAGGATCCCCCACCTGTAGGGGAGAGAAGGGTAGTATCGGACAACGGGTAATATCGCACAGTGCGTTTCTTTCATCTACCACTATATGGTAGTACCTGAATGATGTAGTAGATGAAAGAAACTCACTGTCCAATATTACCCGATGTCCGATACTACCCGACTCTCCCCTAAGCATCGGATTCATGAATGCTACCAACGCCGTTTGTCGGACTGAAATAAACATCGCGTGTAGGGCTCACAATGGAACAATGTGAGCGTAAGTACATATCATCCTGGGTCCGGGCCTCATTCATTTCACCAACATTTTCCAACTTCCTCCCATTTCATCAATTATCTTCAAAGGTTAAAAAGAGGTTGAGATAAAGTCTTGAGAGCAGTAAGGATCTCCGATGGCAATATGTAGGGGGTGGATGTTGATGAAAAGTCATCTTATTTTTCACATTAGGACGATGCTTATTAATATAAAAATCCTATCTATGTTAATATCAGCGTAGAATAATAATTTCTTATATTGCTTTTTTTTACATTTTTGAATAGGTCATTTTTATATTTTTAGGCATTTTTTGGTCAGTTTTAATATTCTGAAAACTTTTAGGTCATTTGGAATGCATTTTACTTTCTTCTTTACTGATAGGTCTGTTAAATCTTTTTCTAACCAAATAGGTCAGTAGTAATTTCCTACTGAATAACT
Source organism: Periplaneta americana (assembly GCF_040183065.1). Lineage (NCBI taxonomy): Eukaryota > Metazoa > Arthropoda > Insecta > Blattodea > Blattidae > Periplaneta > Periplaneta americana. Next base: position 150,727,908 of record NC_091120.1, read on the forward strand.
GAATAACAGTGAAGTTTGAGTTTTATAATTTGGAACAAACTCTAAAGTCCATCCCTTATTCCACTGAAGGCTTCACTTCACACAATGGAAGTAATATAAAATGCTTGACAACAGCTTACTTTAAGTGAGGGCTTTGACCGCTACTGTTCTTTTGTCGGTACGAGGGTGTCTTTAGAATTTATGTTTGGAAGGGAGAAAACTTTCACCTGTCCTAGACTGGACGTTGTGTCCCCAACATGGTTCGGAAGGGACGTCTACTATAGTAGGCCTAGGCAGTATTTTTAAAACAAAGATTGCAAGAATGCACGCTGCACCCACAATTTGTTTTGTCATTCACACTCCTTCATCTGGAAGATCTGGTAACAAAAGTGAAGCATGGAAGGAAGAGGAGATGGAGAATGAAGGCACTGATATGGACCAACCCTCACTGAACCACACTGTAAACTCTAATGAAAATCTATAGTTTTCTCTTGAAACTTTCATTTTTTGTGTGCTATTTTTCTTTATCTTAGTCAAATTCCAGGAAGTTGACTCCTCTCTCTGAGATTTGCAGGGCAATCATTGAAACAAGGTGACTAATTTTTAATACGTTGTAGTACGAGTACGGTGAATAATATTTAAATGTCATTTTCTTTCAATTTCATGTCATTTTTTCATTAGTTTAAGGACATTTTAATCATCATTTTAAGTAGTTTTTAGGTCATCAATATCCCCCCTCCTAATATGTATATGATTTAAAAGCTTAGCGTTCATCAGGTAGACCTGCTTATCTTGGGATGGGATCGGGATGACCCACTTGTAAGGCATAGAATTTACGAATGTTACACAGGCCACGTTTTGGATCATCTCGGGAACGTCCCTCGAAAAACTAGTCATTCTGCCAGCGAGAATAAGTAAGTCAACTATTGAATGAATTGGAAAAGAAAAATAAGAAATAAAGAAGAGAATGGAAGAGAGAGTAATATGTGATGAAGGGAAAAATAGGAAAAATAAGGCGGAAAGACACCACGAAAAAAAAAAACTGTGATTAAAACCATAACAGCTACTTAACCCTATTAGAGATGAACAACGATCGAGAAAGCAAGACTAACAGGGCCCGCAAAGCCGAAAACCGTCACAACAATGTTCTGTAGCGTCGTTGACGTAAATACTGCTTGTGAGTGTTTCGAGACGTTTTGATTGATCACTCCCAAAGTCTTGAACGTCAAGCAGCCTTGAATCGCCACAGTTGTTCATACCAGACTGAACTTTTATCTACTTTGGCAACTGTTATATATGTATTAACAATCAAGTAGCCTATTTGACACAACATCTCTAACTTTCAGTGTGTAATAATTCGTTTCCCAGTCTTTATTTAATTACTAGGCCCTTATTAAAAAGCTAGGAGTTTTCTTTTCACATGTTTGAGATCTCAAGTGTGTAATCTCAAGTAAAAAGATATTAACGTTATGTTTTATGTTCCTTAGAAATGAAAATTTATTTGATAATGTTTTTTTTTTCTATTTATATAACCATAGGCTATATCATATAATAGAACTAGAACATTTTGATAACTAAGATACTGTTCTGTTTTGTCTTTTTGTCTCATTTAAACATTTATAATGTTATTTATTTCAATGATGTATTTTATTCAAAGTTACGAAATCTTTCCACGTCGACCAAATGCTATTTCGAGAATGATGAGCGAGACTCGAGGCGCATGAGAATAACGAGATGAGATTCGAAAGACAAATGCAACGAACACAGCGAGCGAGAGTGGCAGTTAGTTTTTTCATCTCTACTATGTTCCATATATACGCAGAATCACGTGTGGATAAGGTCTCTTGTCGACAGTTGCATAACTTTACTATGCTGCATATATCTAAGCAGAACACTTATGGATACGATCACCTGTCGACACGTGTATATCTACGCAAAACCATGTGTGGATACGATCTTCTGTCGACAGAAGCATAGTTTTACCACAGTCTAGTACTATATACAGTGACGAAGCTTGAGTTGTGAGAGTGCTAAGAACAATAGACTGTGCCGGTACTATTTCGCATTGTTTGTAATGAGGCGATATTAGCGATCCTAGTGGCTAGCAACTGTCTATGGATGCACATTTACTACGTATTGAGCTTCGTGACTGTAAATACTAGACTGTAGTTTTACTATGCTGTATATATTTACATAGAAATGTTGATGAACAGAGCACGGAGCAAGGAAAAGATGGGGAATTCAAGGACTACAAGGGGAAAAGAGTAGGCCTACAAAGAGAAGAAACAAGATGACTGCAAAGGTAACAGGAAAATACAGGGAGAAAGATCAAGGGGAAGAGAATGCAAGGAGAACAAGGAAAATATAAGGAGAAAAAGGGAAAGAAAAGGAGGAAAAGAGAAATGCAAGGAGAATAAGGGAAAGAAATGTATAAAATGGGAAATGCCAGGAGAACAAGGAGGATACAAAGAGAACAAGATGAATACAAGGAGATCAAGGAGAACAAAGGAAAGCCAAGTAGAGCAAGACAAATGCCAGGAGAACAAGGGAAAGTAAATGAGAGCGGGGGGAATACATGGAGAACAATATAAAGTCAATCAGAACAATGGAATGAGAAGGAGAACAAGGAGAATATAGAAGGAACGAGGGAAACACGAGAAGAATAAAGGAAATACAAAGAGTAAAAGGGGAATACAAAAAGGACACGTGAACACAAGAGAACATGGAAAATAAAGGATAACAAGTTAAATAAGAGGATAACAAGAAGAAAACAGTGATAACGAGGGAAACTTAAGAAGGGGAAGAGGAATGTAAGGAGAATACAAGGAGAATAAGGGGAAATACGAAGGGAAAGATAAGGAGAACAAGGGGAATACAAGAACAGAGAAAAGACAAGGAGAGTAAGGGGAACACAAAGAGATTAATGGAAAGACAAAGAGAAGGGAAAGGAAAGGAGAATAAGGAAAATAAAAAGAGAACAAGGGGAATATATGGAGACGAGGGAAATACGAGGTCTACAATGGGAATACAAAAAGAATAAGAAGAATAAAAGGCGAACAAGGTGGTTACATTACTATGTGAAAATCAATTCCGAAGTTACCAGTGAAGCGAAAGACGTAGTTGTACGTCAGAAATAAAATGTTGCAAGAAATTAAGAAAAAATAAAAAGTAGGAAGACTGCGGCTAGAAAAGTGTAGAAAAGAGGGAAATAAACGAAATTAAATGGAATAAGCTAAGTAAGAAATTTACAGGACAAAAGAAAGACGAAAAGAACACCAAGAAATGGAGATTAATCATCATCATCATCATCTTCATCACGGCATAGCCTTGTAGCTCGTTCCGTCTTCAAGAAAACTGATATGACCATCTCATCCGTGGCCTGCCGACATTTCTTCTACCTACAGGTTTATACTTATTTATTATTTGTGGATGGAGATTAATAAGAAACAAAAAGAAAGAAGGAATGCAAGACTAACATATAGAAGCAGAGAACGACAGAAATAAGTAAAAGTACAGTATATGTAATAAAATCGGCCTAAGGAAAAAGTCAGGGAAATGATGAAAGAATGTAACAAATAAACTGAGGAAAGGAACATCGACTGAGAAAACTGCCGCCTCGCTGCCGATCCTTAACTCGGTAGCGAAGCAAAAAGAGAGAGCGGCAATACAATTTATTGTTATAATGCATTCATATCATTTTTTTCTGAACCGGGATGAGAAAAGATGATGTTTTCTTATCCACAGGCTGCGGGAGAGACTTTCGCGGCAATTTGTCAAAATCAGAACGAGGGAGGCGAGGGCTCTGGTAAAGAAGTCCAGATAGAGAGGGCGGTGGGTGACCACGTGACATATTGCGAGTGATTTATATCGAGAGTTTCTCACTCGGCTAGGCAAATGATTCTGCTGGCAGGATGCATAATTTAATATAGTGCTTCCGAGTGATGAAAGTCGCGTGATCAATGTGTGCTGGAGCGTGGGACGTCTCACGCGTGCCTCGATACAAGAGCTCTGCCACATGGGGAGTCATCACCTCGAAGTCACTTTTAATATTGACTGTAGATCGGGGTTGCCGAACGTCCTGTGTTTATGAGATTAATCTGTTTTCGTGTAGATACTGCATATGAACTAGTGCTGTTGATCGATCAAAATATTTAATCGATTAACTATTTGAATTTAATCGATTAATCTAGTTAATACTGCTTCATTCGTGATTTTAAACATGTGAGTGCATTCACATGCTCCGAATTAAGTGCTGCCACTCTACTTTTAGTAACAATGTTTTCTGCATCACTAAACACGAAAAAAACTTTTTTCTGTCGAGCACTTCTCCACGATCGTTGAATTTAAATCCAAACGTTTCACCAAGTTTACTTCTCAAATTCTCATATGACATAATGGAGTTTACACTTTTCACAAACCACAGAAAACTGATTTCTTTTTCTTTATCAAACTAAACACACAACCTTCATATACAAAATCAGTACAGAAACTGCAACTACAAAAGTATAGCGGTCGAAACAGAAGACTGACCCCTATTGTAATCGAATTACCAGATTTTAGAAAGAGAAGAAGGTAGTTACGCTCTCACTTGCACACAGTGTAGACATGGCTATTTTATAAGGAATGAGGGAGACGAATCCCAGAAAAGTATGTATTTCATAAGCGAGGAAGATGAACTGACAACAAGATGGAAGTTTTCTTGGAAAACCATAAAACTTAATAAGGGTTTCGTATTGTGTTTCAACTTTTAATAGAGGTGGACATGTAGCACGTATGGGCGAATCCAGAAATGCATGTAGAGTATTAGTTGGGAGGCCGAAGGGAATAAGACCTATGGGTAGGCCGACACGTAGATGGGAGGACAATATTAAAATGGATTTGAGGGAAATGGGATATGATGGTAGGGACTGAATTAATCTTGCTCAGGATAGGGACCGATGGTGAGCTTATGTGAGAGTGGCAATGAACCTCCGGGTTCCTTAAAAACCATAAGTAAGTAAGTAAGTAAGACTAGGTCACTGTCCTCATATCTCGATCTCTTTCTGAAGTGTCTGTACAAAGATGTTTCCTACGCTACATGAATTACAGTTAGAAAATAACAGTACTATTGTGCTTTTAAGTAAGACATTTCCGAGAGAGAAATATTGTCGGAATTTTTAGTATGAGTTTGTATTAACAAAATAATAATTAATATCAACTAAAACCGATTAATTTTAATTGACTCGATTATTCGATTAAATATTTTTGATCGATTAATCTTACAACAGAAACTGATCGATTAATCAATTAAATCTCACAACACTAATATGAACATAATATTATCACAGTCTAGAATATATACAAACACGAAGCCCAATACGTAGGAAATATGCATCCATAGATAGTTGCTAACCTCTAGGATCGCTCATATTGCCTGATCATAGACAATGCGAAATAGTAGGGCCCATAGCTCGCGCAAGGAACGATTACCGAAAAACTGTGGTTATTGTCTGTTTTGACATGTGTATGTAGGCACGCCGAGGGAAAGCGAGGTGCGAGGATCGCTCATATTGCCTGATCATAGACAATGCGAAATAGTAGGGCCCATAGCTCGCGCAAGGAACGATTACCGAAAAACTGTGGTTATTGTCTGTTTTGACATGTGTATGTAGGCACGCCGAGGGAAAGCGAGGTGCGAGCCGATGGAAGTACTGCCTCTTCCAAGAAGATGAACAGATGAGGACATCGCCTGTGGAAATGAAGAGCGTAGCAAAAGAAAAATTCTAAGCGAATTAAACGCGCAACAATATGTTTACGAATAAAACAATGATACTCTGCGAAGGGAACGCTCCATCACTATACAATAAAACGAATTTGGAACAAGATACGTATTCATATGCAGTGGAACTGAAACTAAAACCGTAATGCAACTATCACAACGCAAGACTGATTCTATCGATGCCGTTTCTCTTTCGACTGTACTCTTGAATATCATCCAAATTATCTCGTGACCTTTCCTGTCGCCCGCTCTTCCTTATCGAATTGTTTCGTTCGCATTCCTGACATCGGTACTCCCTGCTTGCGAGACCTATACCGGCACTGTCATTGTTCCTAGTACTCTCATTAACTCAAGCTTCGTGACTGTAAATACTAGACTGTGATATTATCTTGCGATTTACGTTGTGTTATAGTTACGTATAGAACTGTGAAATATCTGATAAATGGTATTTCATGAACAAACAAAATAAAGTTGACATGAAATAACAGTAATGACGAAACTGATGTAAATAGAGTTTCGTACAAGAATGTGGGCTGTCACCCATATTATGCCTATTTGATTTGTATATGAATGAAGCGCTAGCAAACGTAAAGAAATCCTGGTAAAAAGTCCGAGCATACGTACACTTATTTTTGCAGATGATCAGGTACTTTTGGGACAAAACGAGGATGATATACAGACATTCGTTATGAAATTAAATAATATAAAAAAGAACATAATTTGGAAATCTCAACAAAGAAAACAATTAGAGGGAAAGAACATACAAGAATGAAAATAGCTATAGATGGAAAAATAATTGAATAGATCTCTACATTAAAAATGAAGGGTACGGGTGAAAAATAATGGATGCCTCATTTCCGTAAGGTTGAGATAATGATCTAATTCATTATATTACTGCAAAATTTATTGCTGTTCCTATTGAAAATCAAGGAAAGGATGGCTGTATCTATGGTGATAATTCTCCTTTTCACCAGTTTTAATGAGAACAACAGTAAATTTTGTTGTAAACTTTGAATTAGATAACATCATCCTCACGGAATTTTGACATTCATTGTTTTTCCCGTATATCCTTCAATGTAGGTTCCACAATTAGCTATATGTTACTAGTCAATGATGTATGCAATGGAGGATGAAAGGAACTGGCTATCCTACTCCAATATCTTCTGGCTTATGTTAGTTGCCTCATGAGTGATGCCTTATTGGTGTCACTTATGAGGTTTCAACTTATCTTCGAACAGTTGGCTAAACAACAAAAACAAATTTAGCTAAAGAGGCTAACACAGATATCGAAGAAAATATAGTAAAATTCAATAAATTGAATGGCTGTAACTAGCAACATTTCGTTAATAGTATGAGCAAAGAAATACAGTGGAGTCCCTCCATTGGAAACTTTTGTTATGGAAACTTTAATTTGAAAAGCTAGCTGACTCCTCCCACTACAGGAGCACCACTCATTACTTTACTGACAAGCCGATCGACGCGACGTTGACATCAAAAGATACAGTAAAGAAGAAGAAATACATTTATTTTCACTTATACATGAAGATACAAACTTAAATAAGAATTATTTTAGCATCTAAATATGTACACATACAAATATGAGAAGGTTGTTTAATAATACATATAAATATAAGAGTAAATAATTACAGTGGTAACTCCTTAAATAAAATAATTGTTTTAACATTAACGACAAAAATACTTTTAATTCATTTAGACTGGCACCATTTCATAACAATACATTTACTCAGACAAAGAATTAAGTTGAAACGTGTAGGAAATCTGCTGCGTGGTCCCTCCAACGCTTAAGACAAGTATATCATCCTCAGTAATATGTAGTAATAAATCAGTAAATATTGTTTGTACTCATCCTGTTGCTTACTCCCCATCCTCTGTATACGAGTCACTGGTTCATTGCTCGGGAGTGGTTGCATCGCCGAGGTAGGGGCGGGTACATAAGACAATAACGTAGTACACAGTGCGTACAAATATATTAAGTGACATTTGTTTGGCTAATAGTTTTTATCCCCATTTATGAATAAAAAAGAGACTCTAGGTACTGTATAATATCAAAACCGGCACTAAATATTCCAGCGAAACATGGGTAAGTTACTCAGAGCTTCAGATAGATCAAGTAAGAGGCCGCACAAATGAGATATTTACGACCTTTGCTTGGTTTGACGAGGAGCGACAGACTTCAAAATCTAATGTTTGGGACCGACAGGGTGCGTTACGGCGGTTTCACGTTTACCACTCGTTCACCAGTTACTACAGAGCGTTCGCCTACGGGTGAGGCCAGGAAAGCGGCATGCACTGATACGCCTCTTTGTGCGCGCAGTTGTTGAGACACGCTCGACACTCAAGGACATCAAGATCGACAAGTTATCAGTTGTGAGCCAGATGTTGCACTATTTAACACATACAGTGCAGTTTCTTGACACAGTTGCTTAAATATTCAGCGTGTGTGTAAAATTTGTTAACAATGCAAAACGCAAAATTCACGCTTGAACAGAGAGTTTTTTTATGTATGATGCATATGTGAAAACAGAGTCATGTAGAGAGGTGCGTAGGCAATTTGAAGTGAAATATTCGGGTGCTCCAATTCAGGGTAGAGAAACTATTAGACGTCTTGTTAACAAATTAAGGACAACAGGGTCGATAAATGCTACAATTCCTAAGCGAAAACGAAGAGTATTGACGGGAGAAAAAATTGATGAAATCAGTGCATAATTTACACGCTCTCCTACTAAATCTCTAAGACGTGTTTCACAGGAAGTTAGTGGTTCAAAAACATCAGTCTTTACTGCTGCTAAACTTTTAAAATTAAAACTCTACAGAGTATAGTATAGAAAGCGGAAGCTTACGGATAGACGATTCCCGCAAGCGACACCACAGCAGGCCGCTTTCCTGGCCCCACCCGTAGACGAACGCTCTGTATTATAGCAAGCGTAAACAGTGTACCTGCTGAATAAAAATGTAGAAGGTTGAAGGTTCTCAGGCATATATTTTTGCAGCGGAATTTGGTGAGGTATTATAATTGTACGGATCCTGAAGGAAAGGATGAAACTCAAACCCACGAATAATTCTATAGGCTAATAATTCTTCTGCGCATAACGAAAGGTACGTAAAAATATACCTTTGTAATGCTATGTAGCGTATATTTACTTTTAGAGCTGTCCAGATTTGTTTATGTTCACCTTGTTATTCCCGTAATCGATCGCAGAACTAAGTCAATGTCGTCGCACTAGCTCACGTCCCCGGCCTATACTGGGTGTTCAGTTCAAAATGTGTCATGGCTCGCTGTATGCCGTCATGTGGCTAGCCGATGAGCCTAGAGAATTCAATCTTCCTACACTTCCGCAGAGGTGTATAACCTATAAGGCAGAGAAGTTGCCTAGCAAGTACGGCGTTCATTCTGAAGAGTACGTACCGATACGTAGGGTAACGCCGGTAGTGGCAGGAATGTGAACTGTTTGGAAGCATGTACTGTCGGGATATGGGGAGAGGGTTAAGACGATTACTTACGTATTTGTTGACATTAACTTCGACGGTCAACATGGACACGGAGCATTTGATTTGTGTTGTGGAATGTTACCGTACGCAACCGATGATAACAAATACCCTGCGTACGACTTGCCGGCGCAAAACACAGTTCGAAAGAGGTTATGGTAGCACACAGACCGTACAGACCGCCATCTGTTGCTACGACGTTCAAGTTATACCGTTCACGTTCTCAAGTTCAGATTGAAGAACGCCTTAAATAATAGGCAACTTCTCTAACATATAAGCTGAAACTCGCTTCAAATTGGTGACCCAACAACAGTGACGTCATGACACACTTTGAAATGAACACCCAGTATACCATGCTGCAGACAACATTTGTAATCGGTCCCCAACATTACAAGCCTATTGATGACACTCAAAGATATCAGACACAGTAGAGAGATCATGCGTTCAGAATGATTTCTTCAAGGTATCCTCGGAAAGCAATACTCTACAGTCCATCTGAACATACATAGAGAAGTCGAACGACGCGGGAGATGCAAATGACCAATTTTAGCCTCGGAACAGGTTTTAAAGGCCTAAAAGTTTATTTGGGAGGTGCTGATGATGATTATTATTATTATTATTATTTTATATTAACTAAATCCGTCCTGTAGTGCGAAATCAATTTCTGTACATATTCAGACGAAACAGTATGCCCAAAACCATTTCTCATATATCAGGGATGCTGAAAATATCTACTGTATTTCCATAATAATCTCGAATCTATGTTTTTTAGAATATCACCACAATCTAGTACATACACTCACGGAGCTTGAGTTTAAGAGGGTACTAGAAACAATAGACTGTGCAGGTACTATTTCGCATTGTCTGTAATGAGGCGATAGTAGCGATCCTAGTGGTTAGCAACTATCTATGGATGCATATTTACTACGTATTGAGCTTCATGACTGTATACACTAGACTGTGATATCACCGTGTTTTCCCTTTATAAATGAATAAATTCAAGTATTGGAGTTTACATTTTTCTTCGAAAGGAAAGGAGAGACGTTAGATGTCCGGACGTAGACGATGCGATGAAGCGAGGACAAATTTTAAATGTTACTTCGTTGTGGAGTCAAGACAAATCTGATAGCCTAATCTGTGATGTTTATTACCATTATATTAAATGTACTTCCCTGAGCACGTCTCACGCCCATTTCCTTATACCCCAGTAGGGGGCGTACCCCTCCTCAGTTTGGAGAGCACTGATACACACGATATGAACTCTTCATAATAGAATGACAGCAACAAGTTGCTTCATTAGTATTCTGCCTCCATCGTTGCTTATAAGCAAGTGTGAGTCATTACCAGAAGTCAATTAGAGATAACTGCGGGAGAAACACGGCAATCAACAATGATAACTCTCTTCATGTTCTTGCTGCAAACATTAAACAATCCGCTCACAATGTAATTAAAAGGTACTAAAATGTATTTTCTATTATATCAAACAAATATGGAACTCAAAGTGAAGAAAGGTGAAATGCTTATACTCTATCAATAACTATTCTTACAACGAAACCTTTCAGAACATCAGGAGGGAAACCCATCGAAAATTTGTATACGGATAAACAATGTTGAGAAAAACTGTTCTTCGCGTCCAGTACAAACATCATAATTACACGGACAAACAATGTTTAGAAAAACAGTTCTTCGCGTCCAGTGCAAACTTCATAATTACACGGACAAACAATGTTTAGAAAAACAGTTCTTCGCGTCCAATACAAACTTCATTATTACATGGCTAAACAATGTTGAGAAAAACTGGTTTTTCACGTCCAGTACAAACTTCATAATTACACGGAAAAACAATGTTGAGAAAATCTGTTCTTCGCGTCCAGTACAAATTTCATAATTACACGAATAAACAATGTTGTTAATAGGTTTTAAAATAGTTACTGTGCTCCACCACGAGAAAGTCTTTGCGGAATGAAACGGAGTGGGGTAATGCTGTGAATGAATGTTGATATCATAAGATGTCATAAGGTCACACACGTGGGTACTCGTATCTCTATTGGCTCGCTCTCACAGCACAAACAATAACATTGTTACACACATATTTATACTACCCTAGTTACAAAATTAGATCATTGTTAATCTCCTGGTCTTTTAATCCCTCCATATAGGAAAAACATATGCAGGAGAGCGCATGGTTTTTAAACTGACGTTATAACGATAATATTATCTATCTACTTCGCTCCAATAGATGACGCAATAGTAAGCACATTCCTTTCACTGTTGATCTCCTGGTTGGAGAACAGTATAAATGACGTGATGTGAGTCTTTTTCAGATATTAATGGCGGTGCAGTGTAGGTATTTATGTGTGATTCGCTAATTATTCTAGGTAGAGACATTATTATTAATTAATTAAGTCATGCTTCCTATTCTGCGCCTTTAAACTATATCAAATTTATATTCCTTTGGTTTAATCGATCAGATCCGTGAACGCTACCAAGTACATCATTTTACTTTACGAAAAATAGCAGAACATTTCATTTCTTACTGACGTGACGAGTTAGTTTATATCCCACAACCAGCAACGAATAAACGCTGAAACAGCTAATTATTTTCGAAGAATAATTTTATTTACGATTTATATTATACGATTCTACAACTCTGCTACAGAATTAGCTTCATTTTCAGCATCTCAACAATAATTGATTCCCCACAACAGCCTCTGTTGTTGAAAATACGTAGGGAAATACATGCATTTCGTAACTACAACTCTGATCTTCAGCGACTACTCATTACGAACTTATGGCCAGGTACGTCATTGATTGTTTATTATTATGCTAGCTTTTTAACGTGGCCAAAATGATGTTCAGCATTTACTGTTATCTACTAATGCACTCCAAAATGTCACATTCTTGCCAACAATCCACGATGACCTGAAATAGCTACTACTTTACTCCCACATAAAAAAACCGCTTATCGTCTTGACATTGATACTTGCATTTCCGCATTGAAAAATAGAAAACAGGAAGAAGATAAATATGTCCAAGAAAAGCATTTGGCATAAAATCCATTCTGAGGGAAGTTTTTTTAAAAAGAGATACATTTGACAAGGTTGAACTTCATTGAGGCATTACGTTGCTTTCAATGTTACATATTTCGCGGAGATGTTTCATTATCATGGAAGCAAATAATTTTCAATGTATCTGATATTCTGTCTGGAGAATAAATGAATCGGTTATTGTTGAAAGGAACTAAGTCCACTTTTTAAAGTTTTGAGATAATCGAAAAATACTGTTTTGTGGATAATCTATCGAAGATTAAACCAACATATATTGTACATATATTTTTTATGTGTACAATATATGTTGGTTTAATCTTCGATAGATTGTCTACAAAAGTTTTTTTTTTCGATTATCTCAAAACTTTAAAAAGTGGACTTAGTTCCTTTCAACAATAACCGATTCAAATCTGAAATATCTTTATTTAAACTTCTAATGAACTTAGTATGCAGGAATTGCTGCACAAGCCACTAGTGTATCTAGAAACGGAATGTTTAAATTATATTTTCTTCGCAGAGCGTAGACCAATTTTAGATCAAAAGAATACAAGAATACCTCGAGCTTGCAAAAATACGCAGTTCTTAAATTTTTAAATATTTGCAACCTCGTATTTTTGCAAAATAGGTTTCTCGTCTATGTGCACCATCAAAACAAAAGTGAGACATTTCATGAACTTTCTAATATCACTGTGTGTATGGAACACTGAGTCCAAATTTGAGAAGCTAGTTGTGAAAAACAGGCACATTAATAACATTAATAATTTTTACTTTATAACTACTTAAAAATTGTTATGTACAATACTGTTTTTGTTTATGTTTCTAAATGCAAAATAAAGATAATAAACTTTTTTACTTATTTTGTAAATCATCTCGCGATCCCACTAAACACCTTACACGACCCCCCTGGAGGTCGCGACCCACACTTCGGGAAACGCAGTTCTACACAAAAGTTGCATTAATTATTGATGATTATGACATTGCCGACGCATTGATCATCAGTTCTTCGAAAGAGTCATACACCCACTTTTAGGGCTCTAAGGGAACTTGTGATGCTGTTGTGAATTTTGTTAAATTATGCATTGAAAATATTGATGGTAAAATGCATGTTTTAAGACGATTTTATGACATGTGAAAAGCATTTGACAGTATCTCTCATGAAATACTTTTAATGAAATTGAAGTTTTATGGTTTTAGTGAATTAGCTTTAAAATTTTTAAAGAATTATTTAAACAATAGGCAACAGACGGTATATTTTAGTAACAGTTTTTCTCAATACACAACTACTAATATTGGTGTACCGCAGGGTTCCATTTTGGGACCGATTTTATTCATTATTTATGTAAATGACTTACCCTATATAATTGATGGCAAATACATAAAGTCATATTTATATGAAGATGATCTTGCTATAACAATTACTGGATACGATAAATTGAAAATTATTAATGATCTTGATGCAATCAACCGAAAAATAGAAGATTGGTGTTCAGCTAATTCTCTTTGCTTAAACAAAGAGAAGATACAGAACTTAGAGTTTTCCTTAAAGAATGGAATCAACTGTAAAGAATCTGTCAAATTTTTAGGAGTGCATATGCAATCTACACTTAAATGGAACTGTCATATTGACATACTATCTAAGAAGCTCAACAAAGGTATTTTTATGTTAAGGAAATTAAAAACAAATGTTAGTGTTGAAGTGCTAAAATCCGTATGCTATGCTTATATCCATAGCCATCTGACGTGTGGAATAATAGTTTGGGGTAATGATCCTAAAATAATAAAGTTATTGAAACTACAAAAGAGGGCAGTAAGAATAATTTGTAATGTTGATAACCGTACACATTGTAAACCTTTATTTCGGAGACTTGAAATTTTAACTGCACCGTCTTTGTATATTTTTATTTGTTTAATATATGTACAAACAAATATTAATAATTTTACTACAAATAGCTCAGTGCATAGCTATTCTACAAGGCATAAAAATGATTTAAGAAAAGGACAATGTAACTACACTACTATAGACTAATGGCAGCTTTGTAGAGATTTGTAAAAAGTTATATAATGTTTTACCCGTCAATGTTAGATATTTAAGGTTGAGGCTTTTTAAGAAAGAAATTAAAAATAAATTAATAGACTTATCACTATATAATATTGATGAGTATTTTAACTCTATATAGCTGTATACCTTATAAGGAGAATTGTTTATATGATATTATAAAATGTGATTATTTCCTTATATGTAACTTATGAACATAGGCCTATTGCTTACTTGTAAATCTTTTTCTGGTATTTAAATGTTTTTTCTTAACATGACATTTTCCTATGCTGCATTGTACAGTCTTTGGAATGCAATAAATATTATTATTATTATTATTATTATTATTATTATTATTATTATTATTATTATTATTATTATTATTATTATATTTTAAAGTTTCATTATACGTATTTTCCTTTACTCATAGGTACAACCGTTTCACAGATTTTAAATAAAGACTGCATTTTGATACAAGGAAAATTAGCTACGTACCTTATAATAAATGCATAACTTGTTTATGGCACAAAATCACAACAAAACGAAATGAAAAACCGTGACTAATTGTGAGCATCCATCCGTGAGTCAGATCACGTGTCTTATTTCTCCCAATATTTCACCCAAACTGCAGGTCTGGCCCATTGTTTCGATCCCCGCAGTAATTCCTATGGACGGGTGACCTATCGCGTGAAACGCTGTAAACCATCACTCATGCTTTCCTCAATAACAGTTAGCCTGGGGTTCGGTTTTAAAGATCCACCCCTGCTTTTGGTGCTGTGTTTACTCCGTGACCCCCTCGGGGCCCTCACGTGAAGATGACTCAACTGCTACCTGCTGGTGTCTCCACTACTGTGCCCTGTCAGTATAGGATGTTAACAAATATTCTACACACGTTCTCGCTTTGATCGCAAATCATAATAAAAGACAAAAAAAAGCAGAAATATTTATAAGAACCACTCTCGTTCAATGATTAACAAATTTGTTATTTTCATTCAATTGTATTCGGATGTAATATTTATTACAGAGCAAATCAACAAAAAATATAATGGCATCGCCGGCATAATCTAGGAGCAACGAAAGGAACATCTGCTTTCCAACTGTAAGGAAAATGTAAGGTAATGTCATGGCGAATCCTAATATTCACCTCGCCAAAATACTGAATCTCCGTCACCAATTATGTCGACGCTAGATAACCTCGTAGTTCACACAGTGTCGTTAAATTACCAAGTACAGTATTGAAAAGCGAAAGAGGATTCATCGAATCCCTAGAATTGTGTAGAACTTTTACGCTGTTCATGATTGTTGCTGCGATTCATAATCGCTTCCTCGTTCCATGAAGCCTAGACAATAATGTAATTGATAGTCGAAACGATTCACGCATCGGAATATGTATTATGTGTCTTTCTCGTGTTAAATTTTACTGTACCTGGTTACATGCTTCGGCCTGTTATTGGCCTTCTTCAGAACTGGTAGTTGCTGGTCTTGGCGCCTTTGTTTTGTTTCCTGTAGGGGTGTGTTTGTGTAGTGTAATGTGGAGTCAAAGAGTGTGTGTGTTCTGAAATTGAGTTGTGTTGAGAATTTCGTTTGGATGTGTTTTTGTGTGTCTGTATATTTCGTATTGTTCTAGTGTGACACACAAAAACACATCCAAACGAAATTCTCAACACACAACTCAATTTCAGAACACACACACTTTTGACTCCATATTACAGTACATAAACACACCCTTACAGGAAACAAAACAAAAGGCGCCAAGACCAGCAACAACCAGTTCTGAAGAAGGCCAAGAACAGGTCGAAACATGTTAACCAAGTACAGTAAAATTTAACACGAGAAAGACATATAATACATATTCCGAAGTGATATAGTGTTAAAAGTTGTGTAATCAAGATGTATGATTCACGCATCAATATGACGCTAGTCACTAGTAAGTTGTTTGAAACTGTAATGGATAATAGTAACAATGTCACGCTTTACAGAGAATTGGATTAATTTGGACATTGATACCACAGTTAAGATCTTTAAAATTAAACTATGTTATAGGCCTATTAACTGTTTCCGTCTTTATATTCCCCGTATTTATTAATCATCCCATTTGTGTATGAATATTAATTGGCCTATTTATTAAATTAAACTTAAACTTAACGTTTAGTTGAGCTTTCACACTTTAAAAAGCGTTTCACGTGAATCTTTTTAAAGTTCATTTGATACCAACCGAAATGACAGATCTACACTATTTTTGACACGATACCGTTGCATAAAGATACAAATACTCGTCAGTATGTGTCTCTTTGTCTCTGGTAAGTCCCATGTCCTTTTGCAAGATATCACTGTAATATTTTTGCAACACTGTCTGGTCTTTATCATGCTGTGCCTGGAAGCAGGCGACAAGGTCCAGTATAACATGTTTTATTGTTTCCTATGCTCCATGGCAGTTTCTGTAGTCAGGGATGTCTTCTTTCAAGGCGTGTTCGGTATAATTCTTAGGGGTTTTTTTACACGGTCCTGTACAGTCATTATGAATTCTGCGGTTTCACTAAAGAAGTTTCCTATCTCTAACTATATTTTACAAGAAATTTTGTCATTATGTGAGTCTTCTACGAATTTTAAATGTGTTCTTTCTCGGTATTTATTGCAATACAGAAATAAGTATAGACATAATGTAGGTAATCAAATGTGTCCCGTTTTTACACATACTTTTTAATATTAATATTGACTCAGGCGTTAGAATATGGAAAACTGTTGACAGATTATTGCACATGTTTAATACAGTTTCATTTTCTTATTATCAGGTGATTTTAGAGGCTCCAGAAGATAAAATATATAATATATAGGCCTAATGGTTTATTTTAACTGGCAGAGTTAAGGCCATTCGGCCTTCTCTTCCACTCAACCAGTATGATAGAAAATTACTACAATGCAATGAATATAACATAATTAATACAATACAATACAATTCAAAGCAATACAATACAATACAATATAATACATAATAGAGAGCCTTAAGTGAATTAAAGAAAATCGTGGAAGATTTTAATGTGAAAATACCCATTAACAAATCAAAATAATGGCTTTCAAGGGGAAGGAATATTATTACTGCAACACTGCTTTTAAAATAATAATAAAATAATATAACATTATTAGTATTATTATTATTATTATTATTGTTATTATTACAGGGCATGTAGCACGTAGCCTATGGGCGAATCCAGAAATCCATATAGAGTGTTAGTTTGGAGGCCGGTGGGAAAAAGACCTTTGGAGAGACCGAGACGTAGATGGGAAGATAATATTAAAATGGATTTGAGGGAGGTGGGATATGATGAGACTGGATTGATCTTGCTCAGGATAGGGACCTATGGCGGGCTTATGTGAGGGCGGCAATGAACCTCCGAGTTCCTTAAAAGCCAGTAAGTAATTAAGTATTATTATTATTAATATTATTATTATTATTATTATTATTATTATTATTATTATTATTATTATTATTATTACTACTACTATTGTCAACATCATCATCATTTAGTATTAGGTATTGTCTTCATTGCAATAAACGAAGGTGAATTTCAAGCAACTGTTTCAACTATGACTATATGTTTGCTCTACCCTACAAGTTTAGCTTCGCTATTACTGCAATCATTGCTACTACTACTATTACTACTACTACTACTACTACTACTACTAATACTACTATTATTATTATTATTATTATTATCATTATTACAACATTATTTAGCATTCTTGTTATCATTGCAATAAACGAAGTTGAAGTTCAAGGAACTGTGTCAAGTATGGCTGTTTATTAGCTATAGTCCTATCCCATAAGTTTTGATTTACCGCCACTACTAGACTATTATTGTTACTATCATCATCAGTTAGTATTCTTGCTCTCAGTTCAATAAACAAAGGATCCATTGCTGTGGAGTGACGGTTAGCATGCCTGACCGTGAAATGAGCGGGCCCGGGTTCAAATCCTGGTTGGAACAAGTTACTTGGTTGAGGTTTTTCCGGAGCTTTCCCTCAAGTCATTAAATAACTTTCGGCGCTAGACCCTCAATTTTCTTTTCGCGGCAATATCACTTTCACCTCACTCAGGCGCTAGATAACCATAGTACTTGGTACAACGTCGTAAAATAACTAATTAAAACAATAATAAACGAAGATGAAGTTTAAGGAGTTGTTAAACTATAACTACTTACTTGATTACTATCCTATTCTACAAGTTTTGAATTTACCGTTATTACTGTACTATTGTTACCAGAGGTCTGCATCGGACGTTTTCGCTAGAGCGCCAAGTAGTTCATAGCATAATCCGATAGGCAGCGCACATGCATGATGGGTAAAATTGTCACGAGCGATAAATCCTCGAACGGTATAAGCCGAGCGTTAGACATTCGTTCTTGTTACAGTAATGAACTGTGTAGTAACATCATAGATGTATATCATTTCAAAACTAACCTCTCCATAGTACAACTACAAAACTTGCTTTAAAATGTAATATAAATGTTGTAGGTAAATGTCTCCCTCCCCCACACAGGAGTGATTTTGTTTTTGCCACATCTGATAGATGTTATTGGATGTAAATGTAATTATTATATACGGAGAACACAATCACGATAATGCAAGAATTGTATCAAGTTTTCTAGTAGTAATAATAATAATAATAATCATAATAATAATGATGATAATAATAATAATAATAATAATAATAATAATAATAATAATAGAATCGTTTGTTTCAGAAACAACACTTCTCCACTGTTTGACGGTATATGAGTTGTTAGCACAATCGCAATTACCGACTGAAATGCTACAGTTTTGTGCAGAAACAACACTTCCATCACATAACTGCTGCTTGCAAACTTGGTCGAAAGTTTCCGTTTTGTGCAGTAACAACTCTTATCCTGGAGAGGTGCTGTTTCTGTTCTCCACAAGAAGCGCTGCTAGTTTCCTCCAATAGTACTATTCTAACATGGCGTCTAGTAATGATGAGGGAGCTGTTTTGTCCGTAGTGAAAAAACGAAAGAGAGGATTTAAAAGTGTTGAATACAAACGAGAACATGTGAAAAGAGGAAGAGTAAAGGGGTTAGAACATATCAACTATGCTTCTAAGGTGGTCGCAAAGAAGAAAATTGGAAATGATTGCAAGTGAGTATGCCACAGTATTAATGTTTACCTGTTCAATAGCGTTGCTGTTGTTATGAAAATCATACTTTGCAATGTAACATGATTCATAATATGTTAAATCCATATTTACTCCTGATATGCTTTTCGTCACATAACATAATCTCTCTTTCCTTCAGGTGAAAAATTGAAGTGCTTTGGAAGATTATTGGAGGGGGATCGAGAAGAAATATTTACAAACTTTTATGCCAAAGAAACTAAAGACGAACAGGATTCGTATTTACAAGCATTAGTGGAAGTAGTGCAAGTTAAAAGGAGACGTCCGCAGGGAGATGAACCAAAGAAGCCACGTTCGCGTAATATCAAGTATTATGTGACATGTAGTTCTGGACGACAACAAGTGTGTGCCAAAGCATTTCTAAACTTGCATGGTGTGACAAAGGGTCGCATTCGTCGTCTAACATCTTTGTTACTGTTTGCAAGATCTCCAAAGGATTTGAGGGGTAAAAACACTTCTGGAAATGCAACTTCTGGGGAAGTGTGTATATTAGTGAAAGATCACATACGCTCATATCCAACCAAAAAAATCTCACTACTCATCAAGAGAAATAGAATATTTGAGCGAGAGGTTAAATAGCACATTAATGCATGCCTCCTTTATGGAGAAGTATCCTGACCAACAGGTATCCTACTGGTTATACCGCAAAATTTTTAAGGAGAGATTCAGTCTATCATTTGGGAGGCCACAAATTGATACCTGCTGTACATGCGAACAACTATCGGTAAGGATGAAAAGTCCATCGCTAAATGATAACACCAAACGTGTAGCAGGAGCAGAGTTTATTGTCCATAAAAGAAGAGCCAAAAAGTTCACCAAAAAAATGGAATATTGTTCTAATCTCTGCAAAGAAGACAATGAAACTGATTCAATATGTATAGATTATATGCAGAATTTGCATCTGCCAGGGATACCTGTGCAGGAAGCATTCTATCTCAGGCAACTTAATGTTAATGTATTTAATATACATAACTTGAGGGATAACACAGCAAAATTGTACATATATCACGAGGGACTGACTAAAAAAGGTCCAGATGAAGTCTGTTCATTTATCTTAGATTACATAAGCAACGAGTTACCAAACACAACAAAGTACCTACACATCTTCTCTGATAGCTGCCCAGGTCAGAATAGGAATAACACAGTTGTTCGATTTCTCCAAACTCTTGTTACTACTGGAAAATTAAAAAAAAATATAGCATTATTTTCCGATTCGTGGGCATTCCTTCATGCCCTGTGATCGAGATTTTGGTGTTATAAAGAGGAAGATTCGCACATCAGACAGAATCTATTCAATAAAAAAATACATAGAGTTAATAGTTGCATCAAATAAGAACAACAGATTCTCTGTTCAAATGGTACAAACTGCAGACATTTTGGACTTTAACCATTGGTGGAAGACCTATTTCAAGAAGTCTGTTCTGTCCATTGAGTCCATGGGAAGAGGAGTGAAAAGAGATCAGAAAGTAACGTTTCATGTGAATGACTTTATGGAGTTCCAGTATGAAGTGGATCATATCTCAGGAAGGAACTTTATTGATGGACTGACTGTTCATACTTTCAAGTTGTTCCTTTCTAGAAGTGTGCTTCCTATGCTGCCCAGTGTTCCTGCTTATCCACATGGCTATGTGGCTTTAAATGAAAAGAAATTATCAGACATTAAGAAATTGGAACCATACATTCCAACAGAATATCATGATTTTTATAATGAACTATATACTTGGCCAACGACATCAACTGATGACTAATCATGGTGATGCAAGAAAACATACTAAGGAAGAGTAATGTTGTGTGTATGCTTTGATGCCGTCATGAATTTATTATTGACATAATTAAAAATGTCCTGTTTGACAGAAACTTAGTGAACTTCTTTTTCTTTTCAAGTAATATTTTCTGCATTTTAAGTTGTGATTATTAGGCAGGTTATGCTGTGAAGTTTGAATGAATGAGTTTAAAACATGTTCTCTAACTTATATTAGCATTTCTATATTAATTTAAGATTATTAACATTGAGAATCTACTTGTTGTTCTTGTTATTCCTACTGTTTGTTTCAGAAACAGCACATCTCCTCCAAATTAAACAAACTCTGTAGATGTGGGTATTGAACTCATTCAAATAAGCAAGATGTCAGGATGTTTGTATTTAGTAAATGATCAAATGAAAAAAATACCACAAGTGTGAACAATAAAATATGCCTTACAGAACGTTTTTTCAATTTCCTGAAAAATGTTACTGGAGGGAGAAGTGCTGTTTCTGAAACAAATAATTCATTATAATAGTAATCTCTAATAATTTGTATATCAATCTTTGCGTCTGTAACAGTTGTGCAGCATGATTATTCGTTTTATTATATTTTCTGTGACGTTATCTCTGTACTAATATTGTTATTAATCTACTGCTACATCAATAATATTTTGTAAAACGTTTCTACATTTTCTCAGTATATAGGCGGAACACTATGTATGGACTTATCATATTATATACTGTATGTGGTAAATCAAATATTGAATAATTATTAATTAGCAATAATAACTGTATATCGAAGTTTTTCATACTATTTTATTTATAACTTCATGTTCCTGTTTTGGTACGTTCCATTGACTGTTCCATTAAACGTTTGTCATAAACGCAGAAAATAAAGCCTTATTTTTACCGAGTGAGCAAAACATATGTGTATCTTATCTGTCGCCTTCCATACAAGATAAGACATGTCGGTGAGATGACCTTGTACTATGCTTCTATTTATTACGAGCATATCACGACCGATCGTATCTCACTCGAGGGTGCGACACTCGACCGAGTTCAAGCGAGCGATTTAACTCCAATGCAGCACTCTGATTGTTACTGTCATCATTATCATAATCATTTTAGAATAAGTAGGTACCTTTCTTCATTGCAATAAACGAAGATATAGTTCAAGGGACTATTTTAACTGAACTGCTTATTAGCTTCAGTTCAATTCTATAAGTTTTGATTTACCGTTGGTACTATTATTGTTATCACCATCACCATTATCATCATCATTTAGAATTCTTGTCCTCATTGCATGGCTCTGCAGCTTGGGGGTTGGGCGAAGGCCTAACAACCCATCACCGTAAAAAAAAAGCTTCTTACGAATCCATACAATAAGCCTCGGAATGGGACTGACTCTGGCACGATCACTGCAAAGTGGAGAAAGTATATGATTATTTCTCGTGACCAGAATATTGTACGAAATGGAAAAAAATATAAAAATTGGAGATTTATTCTTCGAAGAGATGGAAAAATTCAAATATCTTGGAGCAACAGTAACGAATATGAATGACACTTGGGAGGAAATTAAACGCAGAATAGGCCTAAATATGGGAAATGCCTGTTATTATTCGGTTGAGAAGGTTTTGTCATCTAGTCTACTGTCAAAAAAACTGAAAGTGAGAATTTATAATACAGTTATATTACCGGTTGTTCTGTATGTTTGTGAAACTTGGACTCTCACTTTGAGAGAGGAACAGAGATTAAGGTTGTTTGAGAATAAGGTTCTTAGGAAAATATTTGGGGCTACGAAGGATGAAGTTACAGGAGAATGGAGAAAGATACACAACGCAGAACTGCACGCATTGTATTCCTTACCTGACATAATTAGGAACATTAAATCCAGAAGTTTGAGTTGGGCAGCGCATGTAGCACATATGGGCGAATCCAGAAATGCATATAGAGTGCTAGTTGGAAGGCTTTTGGGGAGGCCGAGACGTAGATGGGGGGATAATATTAAAATGGATTTGAGGGAGGTGGGATATGATGATAGAGACTGGATTAATCTAGCTCAGAATAGGGACCAATGGCGGGCTTATGTGAGGGCGACAATGAACCTCCGGGTTCCATAAAGCCAGTAAGTAAGTATTAATACTTTTATTATTGCTGTCTTTATTTTCATTATCATTTGCGTAATTAACCCGTGTTAATCAAAACAGTAAAGGAGCAACAGACTTTTTTTATTTTAGCAGGTTATTTTACGACGCTTTATCAACATCTTAGGTTATTTAGCGTCTGAATGAGATGAAGGTGATAATGCCGGTGAAATGAGTCCGGGTCCAACACCGACTGTTACCCAGCATTTGCTTATAATGGGTTGAGGGAAAACCCTGGAAAAACCTCAACCAGGTAATTTACCCCGACCGGGAATCGAAGCCGGGCCACCTGGTTTCGCGGCTAGACGCGCTAACCGTTACTCCATAGGTGTGGACAGTAACAGACTATAAACTGTACTATATTGTACTCACTAACTTAGCACAAGTCAACAACTTCACAACGTGGCAATCTCGAAGTAGTATCAAAGTGTTACTACCATGCTAGCAGTAAGCTATGCCTGGACGACTCTGATGATTGATGTATAAAATAAAAGAAGCTAAAAGTTTGGCGAGGCCGAGAGTGCAGAGAGCGTAACCAGACTTCAGGACAGCGTCTATTTGTGATAGGAAACAGACACACACAACTCTTGGTTGAGTCGTCACAAATGGGTAAACGTTGGTGTGGAAGTGGCATCCAGCACTGAGAGACTTCTTTCTCACTTTATAGAGCAAAATAAGCAAAACAATTTTGAGCTGTATAGATTTATTAGACTAAGAAAAGACTCACAAGTAAAATTTTGTAAAATCATGGTAATTCCTTTGTTGCTTTATGCAGGTGAAGTACTGTATGTACGCTGAGAAGAACTCAGAAAAGAAAAATTCAGTCAGAAATGAGCTTCTTACGTTCAGTAACAGGATATTATTTATTAGATCATAAAAGAAGTGAAGGTATAAGGCCGTATAAAGGCTAGTTCGCAATAAACCGGGAACGGAAACGACAACGAGAACGGGAATATTGTTAAAATAAATATATTTAAATGTGAGAATTCACAATTAACTATTGTGAATGCACACATTTAAGTACATTTATTTTAACTTTATTTTCGTTCTCGATCTCGTTGTCGTTTCCGTTCCGGTTTATTGTGAACCACCCTTAACCCATTCCACGGTTGTAGCTCTCGTTTTATTCTGCTGAATACTGATGACTGAGTGGTTTAATAGAAAAAGGAGCCTCTTCTGTAGATCTTTGGAAAAATAACTAAGAAAGAGACTAGTGAAGTGCTTTGTATGGAGTGTGGCATTCTATAGGGCAGAAACATGGACATTACGACGAAGTGAAGAGAATCAAATAGAAGAATTGGAAATATGGATATAGAGAAGAATGGAACGTGTGAACTGGACAGACAGAATAAGAAATGCAGCTATGTTGGAAAGAGTGGAAGAAGAGAAAATGATGCTAAAACTGATCAGGAAGAGGAAAAGGAATTAGCTGGGTCACTGACTGAAAAGAAACTGCTCACTGAAGGATGCACTGGAAGGAATGGTGAACGGGAGAAGAGTTCGGGGCAGAAGAAGCTATCAGATGATAGATGACATTAAGATATATCGATCATATGAGGAGACAAAGAGGAAGGCAGAAAATAGGAAAGATTGGAAAATGCTGGGTTTGCAGTGAAAGACTTGTCCTTGCGCAGAACACTAATAGTACATTATGCAACTAGTCTATAATGGTAGTAATTAAGACGCGAGTATGTTCATGAAACGAGCGCAAGCGAGATTCATAATTTTCATACGAGCGTCTTAATTACCATTATAGGCAAGTTTCATACGACTTTTTATGCTCGACTATATTCCTAACTTGAAATTATTCGTAAGTATTCATATTATTCTTATCTGACTGGAGAGCGGAAGTGACCTTGTGCAATATCTCGTGTCCACACCTGTGGAGTAACGGTCAGCGCGTCTGGCCGCGAAACCAGGTGGCCCGGGTTCGAATCCCGATCGGGGCAAGTTACCTGGTTGAGGTTTTTTCCGGGGTTTTCCCTCAACCCAATACGAGCAAATGCTGGGTAACTTTCGGTGCTGGACCCTGGACTCATTTCACCGGCATTATCACCTTCATATCATTCAGACGCTAAATAACCTAGATGTTGATACAGCGTCGTAAAATAACCCAATAAAATTTAAAAAAAAAGCAATATCTCGTGAATTGTGAGATGTGCGCAGACGCGAAAGTATTGATTTTTTTCCGGGGAACAAATGTCATTGATATGATATAATCAAGAGAGTAAAATGAATATTAATCTTGATATAACCTGGAAATTGATTTAGACATTGAAAAACGAGATGACAAATTGAATTTATTTGAATATTATTTACAATTAACGCTAATTATTATAGTAACAGAACATAACCTTCTGCGACAGTATTGGATTTCCAGCCTCCGTGACGTTTCGCTAATTGTCTTTCGATTGCATATCCGAGAATAATCGATACTTGCGCTTTCATATTGCTTTCTCATTGGTAGAAAACCTGAACTTTAATGAATATGTGTACTTTAATGAGGTCCATTAAAGGGCTGCTACCAGGTGTATAATTACTACATTTCGGCATGGTCGAGCATAAATGAATGAATGAAATTACGAAATGTAATGTTCTTTCAAACGACATGATATATTTTGTGAGGAGATAAAACTTTTGTGACAGTGTGTGGAGTACATGTGAACACGGGTAAGCCTGTCTAGACAAAGAACTGACCCTTCTTCTCGCAAGGATCACTTCTTGTGTTTTGGAAACCTGTCCGGGAGCGGGGGAACAGGTTGATCTATAGCCCGATAGACTGACTTGGGGGGACATAAACACAGGTCATATCCACCTTTAATTGAGCACTGGGCTTCAACACGATTTCGCTTTGTACGGAGTCAGGGACCAACGCTACATATTCATTCCCATTGTTTTCTATATGGAAACACGTGTGGTACAAGCTTTTGTTTAGACACTATTTTATTTCTGCATATAAAGAAATAAGTTAAGGAGGATAAACATTGCGGTCGTGGGTTTGATTTCCGCCCTAGACAAGGATATGCCTGTCAAGATTCCTAGAACTCTTCTAACCGTATACCTCATCCGTAAAATTCGGTTCACGATTAAAAATTTGTAATTAGAGCCCTATTCATATAATGATCACAAGCGTTATTATTGTTATTGGAGCGCGCGGTATCGCCTCAGTTAAAATTAGAATGTTGTGCTTTAAGCCACAGGATCACGGATTCGATTCACAATGGGATCACGGATTTTTCCCCATTCATCTAATAGGCCGCATTATGGTACTTGGGTTCACTAAACCTCAAACATGAGTACCAGGGTATTTGTTTGGGGACAAAATCGGCAAGCACGGATATCATATTGTAGATATGACATGCATTAATACACACAAGAAATTTCATCACAGAATGTTGGATAGTTTTTGAGTTATGTGGGAAACGCTTCATCACTGCACAGTGAATTGAATTTTGAAAAAAAAAAAATATTTTTTTTAAATCGTAAAAATATAGTAGGCCTTTAGGCCTCACCTAACAAGCATTAACACTTGAAAAAAGTTCGTTAACCTTCACCTTCTATTGCAATGGGGACAAGAATATTGAGATAAATAATGATGATAATGATAACAACAGTAACATGAATGAATGAATGAGTCGACCTGGTTGGCGAGTTGGTATAGCGCTGGCCTTCTATGCCCAAGGTTGCGGGTTCGATCCCGGGCCAGGTCGATGGCATTTAAGTGTGCTTAAATGCGACAGGCTCATGTCAGTATATTTACTGGCATGTAAAAGAACTCCTGCGGGACAAAATTCCGGGACATCCGGCGACGCTGATATAACCTCTGCAGTTGCGAGCGTCGTTAAATAAAACATAACATTTGAATGAATGAATGAATGAATGAATGAATGAATGAATGAATGAATGAAGACGTGCATTTATTGATGCATAATTATATAAACTCATGTACACAAGATCCTTCGCACGAGCCTGTACAGCCGTTCGTGGTATAATTATCCACAGATTGAATCTTCAAAGAAAACAAAAAGAATACTACTAATAATAAAATAGTAAAACAACAATAATTGTTATTAATACTACTGTTATCATTAATTACCACAATTACAACTACCAGTAGAACCCCAATTATCTGTCACCCTATTAACCGATTGGTGGAACATGCTAATGAAAAATTAGAGAATAGCTCAAATAAACTAAAAGACCGAAAAGAAGCTCTAGTCTACGACAACGAAGACAGAGAACACTGAAGAGCGGCCTATCTCATGGTGACTCGTGAGACCGGGGTTGAGAGACTGCGGTGAGCACAATGGCCCACCCGCGCGGCCTGCGTGCGAAGATAAGGCTGGTTCACAATAAACCGGAAACGAGAATCGGAACGAAAACGAAAACGGTAAAATTGTTAAAATGTGTACATTTAAATGTGACCATCACAATTAACGAAAAGCTTGCCGGAGCCCGGGATCAGGAACGGAGAGTTGGCCAAGTTTCAAGTTTGGCGTTCACGTTTCCGATCACAGCCCACTAGATTCATTCTATTGCCATCTAAAAGCTACTTTGTTGTATATTTTGTAGCAAGAAGACCGTGACATAACCTATGTATTATTTTGTTCTGTGCTCTGCATCATGGAGCAAGTTTTATTTGATGAGATTCAAATATTGAGTGTTGAGGAAAATCCTCACGTTTACGATAAGCGGCGCGCCTCGTATAAAGATGAGAAAATGAAGGAGAATAAGTGGCTTTCAATAGCTACATCGGAAGCGAATCATATTTTATTACTATATTGGTTATATTACACACTACATATTCACGCTTCAATTCAATAACTACTGTTGTATTCATTTTTGTTCTATTACAAATGTTTCTTCTCTAATTATTTTACGTTATGGTAGACTTGAAATAGGTTGTGATAATAAAGATGCATGGACATATTTATAGTACCGTACCTAATGAAATGTTTCAGTTGAAATTTCGAAGTTGGTTAACCTGTGTTTATGTTGGCTGCCTTGTACTCATGAGAGAACGCCATTGGTGAATTACAAATAACATCAGAATGCATAATATCGACTTTACATATCGTTATTGACATGCATATCGATATGCATAGTCGTCTATGTTCTCGGTTTATTGTGAATAAAAAATTTTCACATTCACGTCCTCTGCTTCTCGTTTTCATTCTGGTTCTCGTTTCCAGTTTATTGTGAACCAGCCTTTAGTCTCAGTCCGTGGCCGCCTCTGAAGTGGGACTAACAGATAGTATAGAGCAGTCACCAAAAATACCAATGGTACAAAGACTTATAAAAGAAAGAATTGCTGGACGTCCTAGAAACAGAGTAACCAATTTTTATTCGAGTAGGTAGTAGTGACAGTAGCAACAGTAATAGTAGTAATATTTCATTTAACGCTTTCTATTGTAGACGTTATTCAGAGTCGAAATTCGACGTGGGAGTGAAATGCCGACTAATTGAAGGGCTCTCTGCAAAAAAGGGGTGGCTCCATTTTTTGGTGTAATTAATGTTTTGCTTGTTTCATACGTTAAAAAATATGCTCGATCTTTTAGTGCAAGAACGGTGTGATTCCGAGAATTTGGTAGTATATTACAGTAGAATTGCAGCTGAGCTCCCAGTAGTTGGAGCTATATACAGATTAAACCCTAAGTAGTGTCATTTTTCAAACAAAAATGTTTAATACAATTTTACTCCTTTTTGCTTCGTCTTTGAGATAAAAATTGTATTATATGAAACATATCATAGCGTATTTTTGGAAAGTCATTGATTTAATTTCCGATATGTTCAGTCATTTTAAGAGAGCAGTGTATTATGATAATAAATTATTGAAAGACTTTTAGTTTTGTCCTTCAAATGTGCAGGAATTTGATCCAAACAAATGTAACTTTTCCTTCTCTAAAGAAAATTTAAAATGTTACATTTGTTCGGATCAGATTTCTGCACATTTAAAGGTCAAACTAAAATTCTTTCAATAATTTATTGTATGTGTATATATTTATTCACACTGCAATGGGTGGCAGTGGTAACTAATTACACTCAATAATGACAATAATAAACTTATTAATTAAAAACACAATTAATAATACTACTAATAATTAATACTAACAATAATTAATAATAATAATAATAATAATAATAATAATAATAATAATAATAATAATAATAATAATAATAACAGGGAATATCCTAAATTAAATGAAGCACGATCACTTAAAATAACATTTAAAATAACTCTAATTTGTATCTTAAACCTAAGTTCGAACTAAAACCCACGAGTATGATATGTTCATATCTGCACAAGTACCTTTCAACATTACACTCATTTCGCTGTCAACTCACTCACTGCACTGGAACTACGACACATTTCACTGATTCTATCCTGATTTCACTAACACTTCAAAAATATTTTACTGTTCAAATACTTTGCACTGCCACTATAAACTATAAAGCTTCACTGACAGGAACACGTTTCACTGACACAACACACTTCACTGACACAACATAATTCTTCACTGATACAACACTTCAATAACAAAATATCATTTACACCTTTTAAATACTGTGTATAATTACCGTCTATTAGTAAAGTCCTTAAGCCTATTTTTAAATACATTTTTGGTTGTTGGTAAAGCCTTTAGTAAGTCTACAGGTAAAGCATTCCAGTCCCTGATAATACGATTGAGAAAAGAAAACTTTCCAGTGCCCGTCCTCTGTCTTCTTTCCCTCAATTTATACTAGTGGTCGTTCCTTGAAGAGTAATTTGGCGACTGCAACCTATTTTTTATCATAATACACTATTCTCTTAAATTGATCGAGCATATTGGGAATTAAATCAATGATTTTCCCAAAATACGCTATGAAAAATGTTTCATATAAAACAATTTTTATCTAGAAAAAGAAGCAAAAAACAGTACAATTGTATTAAACTTTAGTTAGAATTTATAAAACAATTATATTACCGGATGTTCTGTATGGTTGTGAAACTTGGACTCTCACTTTGAGAGAGGAACAGAGATTAAGGATGTTTGAGAATAAAGTTCTTAGGAAAATATTTAGGGCTAAGAGGGATGAAGTTACAGGAGAATGGAGAAAGTTAAACAACGCAGAACTGCACGCATTGTATTCTTCACCTGACATAATTAGGAACATTAAATCCAGACGTTTGAGATGGGCAGGGCATGTAGCAAGTATGGGCGAATCCAGAAATGCATATAGAGCGTTAGTTGGGAGACCGGAGGGAAATAGACCTTTGGGAAGGTCGAGACGTAGATGGGAGGTTAATATTAAAATTAATTTGAGGAAGGTGGGATATGATGATAGAGAGTGGATTAATCTTGCACAGGATAGGGACCGATGGCGGGCTTATGTCAGGACGGCAATGAACCTTCGGATTCCTTAAATGCCATTTGTAAGTAATATCTCAAAGATTAACCCCCTGAAATTATTGACATTACTTAAGGTTCAACCCATATATATATATATATATATATATATATATATAATGTCTTGTGTTGTAGTTCGTGATATTGACAGAGTAATTGTGTATTCGGTACAGAAACGTGCATAATTATGTCCAATTTTATTGCAAAAAGGAGAGTAGCTCCATTGTTTGTTTCTATTTTACTTTCCCCCTTAATTGCTGATTACAATAAATAAGTGAGTGATAAAATGGTGATGGAGATGGTGATTATGGTGACGACAGTGCAATAAACCAAAGCCTAAGGCCACCTTCTTACTCAAATTTCATCGCTTCATAATTTAAATCAACTCATTCCTTAGATTGTGAAGTGTGAGTATGTTTGAAAACAGCTAATCTCTCAATCTGTTCTTACAAATCTAATAAAAACGTCGTCTAAATACGAAAAAGTAAAGTGTTGCTGAACAGTTCATTGTCTACTGATGTAAAGCTGCAGTATACATGTGCCTCTTCAAGAATTACAAAGAAACGAATGCGATCGTTTCTATTTACTGTGAATCGTCGAACCACAGGTATCGCACTGGAACAAAAAAAAAAAAGTCCCGGCTTAAAGTGATTTATGGAAGTGTTGCAAATACTGTACGACATGTCTGATCATGTCTGCAAACTAACAACAAAGCCTCTATATTTCGAACTGAGACTGCGACTGAGTGAGTAGCATCTAGAAAGTCGTGAGTTCTAATAAAGGCGATTTGACGGCTTTCAAGGGGCTTTTCATAATTACTAATTACTGAAATAAGTAGCTTCATCCTAAAGTTTTTCTCTCTCACGGTTTTGATGGTCAGAAAAGCAAACACGAACCATCGTATTAAGCCAGTGCGAAAAGAGGACATAACATTCCTCTTTATCCAATACGTCTATTACTATATCACACACTACAAACATATAACATAAGATTCGCTGTATGAAATTTAATCATTCTTTCTCTGTACCTACACCGATTTCACATTTCTGATAATCCTACTTGTCTGTGGCGTAATGATCATGATGAAGCTCGGGAAGATATTCTTCTATACTGTCCATCCATAAACCACAAAAAAGTAAATTAAAATCATCAGTACCAGTTGCAGAAGACAGAGCCCTGCAGTATATATATTGACTACACCCCACCTCTGGCTACTAGCAGCAGGCATCTATAATGAACACCGATCAAAATACCCCTCATTTCTCGTGAAAAACAACTGAATAGACTACAGTGGACTATAGTGGACTTTATGTTGTCAGGAAACAGCTGGATACATTAAGAAGATTGATTGATTCTCTGAATAATGCAAGATAACACAATACTTTATTTTACAAATATATTAAATTCATGTAAATGATCTCATCGAGTTATTTCCACGATTTTCCAAATAATTAATGGCATTGGCAGATATAGCATTAGACGTGTTCACATTCACATGCTAAAATTCAAATATAGGAAAAGACACCTGTATCTTACCACAATAGCCTAAATCAGTCCTTAAATACAATGTCAACGAATAAATAAAATCATAAAACTCCGGCTCTAATAGAGTATGCATATGATGGAATAACATAATCAAATTTTCATTTGTAGGCCTAATAACATACATATATTATGGCTAGAGAGAGGAATTTGAGGCCCTAAAAAGTGGAATTTTAGGCACCCAAAATAGGCTCTTAAGCTCCTTTACTTACTTACTTACTTACTTACTGGCTTTTAAGGACCCTGGAGGTTCATTGACGCCTTCCGATAAGCCCGCCATTGGTTCCTATCCTGAGCAAGACCAATCCAGTCTCTATCATCATATCCCACCTCCCTCAAATCGATTTTAATATTATCTTTCCATGTACGTCTCGGCCTCCCCAAAGGTCTTTTTCCCTCCGGTCTCCCAACTAATACTCTACATGTATTTCTGGATTCGCCCATACGTGCTACATGCCCTGCCCATCTCAAACGTCTGGATTTAATGTTCTTAATTATGTTAGGTGAAGAATACAATGCGTGCAGTTCTGTGTTGTAACTTTCTCCATTCTCCTATAACTTCATCCCTCTTAGCCCCAAATATTTTCCTAAACACTTTATTTTCAAACACCCTTAACCTATGTTCCTCTCTCACAGTGAGAGGCCAAGTTTCACAACCATAAAGAACAACCGGTAATATAACTGTTTTATAAATTCTAACTTTCAGTTTTTTGACAGCAGACTGGATGACAAAAGCTTCTCAACCGAATAATAACAGACATTTCCCATATTTATTCTATGTTTAATTTCCTCCCGAGTATCATTTATATTTAGGCTCTAAAAATAAAAAATAGGGTAAACTAGGGTCTGTTGGACAGTCGGGCATGTTGGACACTCTGTACTTTAACGTGTTATCTCGCCACTTGTGGGCACCACATTCTGCTAGAAGTCAATGACTGAAGTAGCCACTCATGGCTACTTCAGTCATTGACTTCTAGCAGAATGTGGTGCCCACAAGTGGCGAGATAACACGTTAAAGTACAGAGTGTCCAACATGCCCGACTGTCCAACAGACCATAGTTTACTCTAGATTTTTTTTTTTTTTTGTTAAAGAATGTCATTAAGAGTGTTTCCCATTCACCAATCACATTTATATAGTTTGCTTCACAGTAGACTATCAGTACCTACAGTAGATATTGTGTCGCTCACTGCTATGAAAAAAAAGGAAGGGGTTGTTATCTGTCTTGGAATGTAAGAGAATGCTTATTCGGGTACAACCCAGCGAGTTTGTGTTAAATTGCTGACAGATGGAGGAAGATATAATAATAATAATAATAATAATAATAATAATAATAATAATAATAATAATAATAATAATAGTAGTAGTAGTTTGTCCTGCAGGAGTTCTTCTACATGCCAGTAAATCTATTGACAGGAGCTTGTCGCATTTAATCACACTTAAATGCCATTGATATGGGCCGGGATCGAACCCTTAACCTGGAGCACAGAAGGTCACCGCTATAGCGACTACGCTACCCAGACCGACTGAAAGTTAGATTTTTGGGATTGAAAGATTGTAAGAATGAGAAGCAGTAGCCCGGAGGTACTTCTCTGTTGTGTTGTTCATTCCTAGGAAGGAGTTGTTATCCATTTTGGGATGTAAGCCGTACAGCATGTTAAGAAAAACAGCAAACAGTTACGGAGAATGCAAAAACTTAAAAATAGGTACTAACGTCGAAATAAGTATTTTTAGGCACTATAAAACCCCTTTATTTATATCTAAATTTCAATGAAATATGTAATATTAAATCTCAAGCATGTATGTATCAAGTAAAAAAAAATACGTTTATGCCTAAATTCCGTCGTATAATTATTATGCCAAAGAGGTTTCTCAGCTTACAACCGAAGCATATTAAGTCAAAAAATATTACAACTGCTAAAAAGGCATATATCATATTAAGTACATAATATATGTGTATAAAAGTAGAATTTGAAAACTAAATACACATAAAGAGAAACACCTTACTAAAAATAATATTTTGATGATTGAAGATTTCGGTGTTGGACAGCGGACTCATTTTACCGGCATTATCACCTTCATATCATTCAGACGCTAAATAACCTGAGATGTTGATACAGCGTCATAACCCAATAAAAATGATTGAAGTTTTTCATTCATGGTTCACCTTACAGTACCGGTTTTATTTTTCTATTCCTCTGATAGATGTCTCTGTAACTCAGGAAAACTGTATGGTTGATAGTTCCTATAAAATTTGTCTCCAGAGAGGAGGTATTAGAATTTAGTTCGTTAACGGATCTAAATATTAAATTCTACATACTTTGCAATCGATAACATTTCTAGGCTCATAGAACACACGTTTAGGTCGAGCCTCCAAATACCTCCTTACTCATTGTGTATTCCTGATTGGAGAAACACTTAGATTCTATATTCTTTGTAATATTCTAGGCATGTAGAATATATGGTTACGCCAAATTCACGGACTGTCTTCGAATACCTCTTTTCTCAGTCTAGGTTGTTTGCAATCTATAACATTTCCTAGGCATGTAGAACAAAAGATTATGTCAAGCACACCAATATTTAATGTCTCGAAATACCTCTTCACTAAATGTATATTCCTGATTGGAAAATATATCATTTACTCTTCTCTGACGTTCTGCGTTTAGCATTGGATTACGATGATCTGTGAATGTAACTCCGAAAATGGCTATGTCGATAGTTCCTGCAAAATTTATCTCCTCATATGAGAATATCATAAGAAGAGAGAGAGGGTATTAGCACAGTCTACTATATACAGTCACGAAGCTTGAGTTTTCAGGGTGCTAGAAACAATAGACTGTGGCGGTACTGTTTTGCATTGCCTGTAATGAGGCGATATTAGCGATCCTAGTGGTGAGAAACTATCTAATGTTTGCATATTTACTACGTATTGAGCTTCGCGACTGTATATACTAGACTGTGGTATTAGGATTTCGTACGGTATGGGAAACAATCTCAGTTTCTACATACTTCACGATCGATAACATTTCTAGGCATGTAGAACACACGTTTAGGTCAAGTTACCAACAGCCCTCAAATACCTCCACTGTCATTGCTTGTTTACGATGGGACAGTATGGTTTTTTTTTCCTCTGACACACTGCATTTTGTATACAATCCTTATTTCCTGTAAAATATCACCACTATATTATAACCGAGAAATATGTAGGAGATATTTCCTTAACGGAATATCAATGTAGAGTTCCACACAAACAGTGAAAATGTCTATAGCAGAATATAAACAATTCTCGAATATTAAGTGTCTTTCTTCATTCTTTTAGAAATGACATCAAATTGCCATTATTACGAAGCATTTTTTTTGGCACTTTATAGGCCTATGCCTGTTTCAATAAGTTCCAGGTCTCTCATTCATGGTTCACCTTTCGTTACCGTTTTGATTTTGCTACTGCTCTGATAGATGTCTCTGTCATTCTGAAAATTGTTTGGTTGGTGGTTCCTATAAAATTTGTCTCCTGGCATTAGGATAATATAATGACAAAGGAGATATTAAACTTTAGTACGTTAAGAGAACCCAACATTAAATTCCAAATACCCTGCAATCGATAACATTTCTAGGCTTGTAGAACACATGTTTAGATTAAACCACCAAATACCTTCTCACTCATTGTGTATTCCAGATAGGAGAAACGAACTTAGATCCTTCATAATTTGTAATCGATAATATTTCTTGTCATGTAAACATATGATCACAGTCTAGTATATACAGTCGCGAAGCTCAATACGTAGTAAATATGCAAACATAGATAGTTGCTCACCACTAGGATCGCTAATATCGCCTCATTACAGGCAATGCAAAATAGTACCGTCACAGTCTATTGTTTCTAGCACCCTCAAAACTCAAGCTTCGTCACTGTATATAGTAGACTGTGATATGATTACGTCAAGTACACGAATTGTCTTCAAATACCTCTGTTCTCAATCTAGCTTCTTTGCAATCGATAACATTTCTAGGCATGTAGAACAAAAGTTTAGGTCAAGCAGACCAATTACTTACTTACTTACTTACAAATGGCTTTTAAGGAACCCGAAGGTTCATTGCCGCCCTCACATAAGCCCGCCATCGGTCCCTATCTTGTGCAAGATTAATCCAGTCTCTATCATCATACCCCACCTCCCTCAAATCCATTTTAATATTATCCTCCCATCTACGTCTCGGCCTCCCTAAAAGCAGACCAATTAATGTCTCCAAATACCTCTTCACTCATTGTGCTTTCCTGATTGCAAAATATATCATTTTCTCTTCTCTGACGCTCTGCGTCTTGTTTTGAATTACGATTTCCTTTGAATGAAACTCCGAAAATTGCGATGTCGATAGTTATTGTTTCGAATTTATATTTCCCATTACCCTTCCTTTTTATATTAGTATGGAGCTAGGAACAGAGGTTAAGGGTGTTTGAGAATAAAGTGCTTATGAAAATTTTTGTGGCTAAGAAGGATGAAGTTACAGGAGGATGGAGAAAGTTACAGAAAGCTGAACTGCACGCATTGTATTCTTCACCTGACATAATTAGAAACTTTAAATCGAGACGTTTGAGATGGGCAAGAGATGTTGTAACGTATGGGTGAATCCAGAAATGCATATAAAGTATCGGGAAGCCGGAGGGAAAAAGAGTTTTGGGGAGGCCGAAACGTAGATGGAAAGATAATATTAAAATGTAGGTATTTGAGGAAGGTGGGATATGATGGTAGAAACTGGATTAATCTTGGTCTGGATAGGAATCGATGGCGGGATTATGTGAGGGTGCCAATGAACCTCCGGGTTCCTTAAAAGCAATAAGTATGTAAGTAAGTGATATAGAAGAAGAACGAGAAGAAAGACTGTTTGGAAATCAGATTATGAGTTCGGACCTGGACTGACTGTTTCCTGGTCTCTGCACGTGTCAGTCTGAGGAAGTAGCATCAATGACAGCATCAGAATAATAATTAAGGTATTATGTTATTATTACCACCGAACGTGGGAAGATGTAAAGACGGAGAAGGGTCATTAATCTAGCAGGAAATCGGTAAGACGTTTAACAAAAAACCAGACATTGTGTTACTTTGAGTTCACGTCTTTTTAGAACTGACTCACCACAAAGTGTTTACTTCTACTGTACTGAACCAGTAAAAAAATTAAAACTCTTGCTAGTTACCAACAAGTGGAGGGATTATGAACTAGTAATACATCAAAATTTGTGTGAAATGGACTGGAGCAAACTCTCACAGCGTAGTGCTGCTACGAATTAATGATATCAGAGACGTCAGGCCTTAAATGAACGCTTACGAGGCAAAACAACAACAACATCAACTCCGATATTCCCTGGAGGTGAAATTAGGTTCGGCCCCTCGGAACCTTTCTCAACGCACGCTACCACGAGGCCAATGCGCTGCGAAAATGAGATCCTCAGCTCAATAGTGACATAAGCGACCTTATTTCCTTAAGACTACAGTAGCATAGGAGAATCTTCGGCGCCTGCTAGACGAATAATACAATGAGATTCATATTCTTCCTAATGAGTAAGAGGCGTGCACACGGTGGCTCCGATGAAATATTGTTCTTTAAAGAAGGTTTGTCTAATTATAAACACTGCGTTTCATATTGACGATTATGTTCGAATTAACTTATATCAATCCTGTAGATTTACATTATAACAATGTAGACAGTAAGGGATCAAATATTATTCTCAACGAAATTAAAAACACTTCACAGATGCTAATGATTTAATCAATCAATCAATCAAACCATCCATCAATTCATCAAACATTCAATCAGTCTTTGTCGTTCTGTGTTTGAATGTCTTCCTGATTTTCGTCTCTGTGTATATTCTTCTGTCACTCCATCTTCCGTCCGCAGATTGATCTATTTGTCCAATTATCTGTCAATGTAACTATATACTCATTTATCTATCCGTCCATACAGCCACCAACCCATCCGACACAGCTGCCTTTTACAAAGGAGTTGATTTTCTTACTCAGCGGTCACCAAAACTCGTACCGCAGTGATTACATGCGACAAACAGCCTATGAAGTAAGGAGACGGAGGAAAGATACTTGGCATGAAAACTACAACCAGTGGTGGTTGCTGTACTAACATCTTGATCAATCCCGCGGATAAAAATCTCAAGCTTGCTGTATCAGTAATGTCACTGCTGTCATCAAGAGCCAGTGAATAATATACGATTTTTCTTGCTTCTTTTTTTAACCTTCCTATTGAATATAATCAGGAATTTTCTAAATTCTTCTCTCGATACTTGGTCGAGAAATTCGTAGTTTTTCAAAATTAAAAACTTCTTATGGACAAGTTATTTAAGCTATTTTAATCATTACTCTTTTGAGAAATTCTGTTCTATTAAAAGGCTTTAAAGCACGAGATATTACAAACCCCATTAGGTAGCTGACTTCCTTACATTTATGTCATCTTCTCTTCCTGGCTATGATTTAAGACATGTCAATTCCTTGCGTTTAACAGTTCGTTGGCACATAATATTGAATCAGTTTTTCTACAATAGTATTATTAAATGAATAACTAATATATAGTTACGCTCATCTAAAGATTAAGAAGATTAAAATTGGGATAAAATCTAATAATTTTATCATTCTAGGGAGAAGATCTAAAAATATCAATATTCATGCACTTACAGAAGAATTATAGAAACACATACTTAGTAGTCAGTAGTAATAGTAATAGTAATAATAATAATAATAATAATAATAATAATAATAATAATAATAATAATAATAATAATAATACATTATTCAGCGTGGAAATTAATGTTTCTATATAATCCTAATTCAACAGTTGAGCAAAGTAAACATATATTACATTTTGTCCGACAGAACAACAAAGAATTTCTCAGTCTCATTCTTCACGAAACCACCTCTTACTGCTTGTAGAGACAGAGTTTGTAGAGCGATATGATAACGCCACTGCTTGCCTTCAGTACGTGAATGAAACACACAGCAATGTACAGGAAACTCCTCGTACCCGTTTCAATGTCTTTGATTACACGATGTAATCACGACACCCGCTTTGGTCACCGCGGTTGGAGATGATCAAATGGTAATATCTAGACCTGAAGATCAATTATTGCATCCTACAAGGTAAAGGCTATCATAAATTTGCATTCATGCACTGTCGGGATACGAAATACTAAATAAAATGCTAATGAAAATCTATACAGATATAATGGAGAGAAACAGAAAGAGAGGAATGAACTCTACAGCTTATGCTCGTTTACGGCCGAGAGAGGACACTATTTCAAGTCTCGGCTTTGGCGGACTTGTAGGTCTATTTACAGTGTTTCCCCGTTTCTCCCGTTTTTCCCTTATCATTCCACAAACTCTCTGCAATTCCTCTCTCCTATTATCAGTCTTGCACATAGAAGTGCAAATGTCCGATTTTGAATGGATTGATAATATATAGAGCATGTTGGAAATGTCCGATTTTGATAAGTTACAAAAAGATAGTGAAAATATTGGCATTAATACAATATGGAATTATCCGGTTTTGATTGAAAATACTGATTATACCATTACTGTTTCTCATGGAAATGATCGAGTTAGAAAAAAACAGTAACGTATTCACAAAGATGCCTCTCTAAATATACCGAAACCCTAAAGAATTCATTTTTTGTTTTGTTTTCGGTGGAAATGACCTGTTTTGTTCACAACCTCCACATTTTTTCGTTGACAATTAAAAAGTAGTTTGTTACTCCATTTTTGCTTCTATTTTTCTTAATTAACTTACATACTTATAATGACATGTACGAGTATATTACATTTTTATTCATTCATCAATTGAAGGTAATTAATTTCAGTGTCATGTTAAAGTGCCGTAACTATCAGATAAAATATCTCATATTTTCACAGACAGCCGCAGGTTATCTCAAAACATAACATTTTTAGAAAGAATTTCTTTAAGTAAAAGAAATTATTTCTACGTAACTGTAAAAAATTCCTTTAGTTACACATAAAAACAAAATTGTGTCTGTAAGTTATAAAACGTGGGTTTACTGACCGGCCGAACGTAGCACAAAGGATTGAAATTGTTCTGAAAAGTTAAAGAAACTGAGATACGCGACTTTGTGAAAAAGACGTCGATATTCACAACAAAAATTAGCATGCATTTCTTGGTCAGGATTTGATATGGCATTGGTGTTTACCGGTAATGAAAGCTGACCTTTAACCTTTGCGTATATTGTGAGCAGTAATCGGTGTTATGCAGAAGAGAATGACCAAAACAATCGAAAAATAGAGCCAACACGCCTAAATTATGTCATCTACACACATCCGTGTTTATTTTTTAACGTTATTAACACTGTTGAAGCCCGAAGAGATTCGCGTTGCCATGCGATGAGTATGTTTTTTGTTCACACACGAGTTGCAGGGAAGCAAATTGAGCCCTCCAGACGTACGAGTACAAACGATGAAAGCGAAATGCCTTAACACGTCCCGAGGTTGTTAATTCAGTAACTCTTCTTAAAAATTAATCTAGTTTTCATTGCTAAAATTACTGTCCAGAAGCCAAAAGAATCATGGAACAAAGGAAATTATAGACTGTGTGCAGGTCATAGCACGCTTAGGAGAATTATTATACAGGGGAGA
Source organism: Periplaneta americana (assembly GCF_040183065.1). Lineage (NCBI taxonomy): Eukaryota > Metazoa > Arthropoda > Insecta > Blattodea > Blattidae > Periplaneta > Periplaneta americana. The sequence goes on from NC_091120.1 coordinate 150,768,874, forward strand.
TTGAATTTAATGACATGAACATATTTTACAGATGCAGCATTAGCTAAGCGACTAGTGCGTCGGTTATACCCACCAGATAATTGGGTTTAAATCACTGCGAGTCCAAATGATGTTTCTAGCAACAAACAGCGTATTCCGAATCTCACCGGACCGGTGGACATCAATGACGTCACGCTGCAGCGAAGTAGGAACAAAACTGCTGGAAGGTTCAATGGCTAAAATGGCGGCTGTACAAGTTGTTGTCTGTGCTACGCCAGCAAGATTTTGCTAAATTTCCGTACTGTCATCTCGTTCGAAGAAAAGAGAGCATAGACAATTTATTTCTTGAACCAGTAGTAATAACTGGTCCGTTGACATGTTCGTTCATAAGCCATTAACATAGATTTTGTACGTTGTGCTCATTACAAACAATACAGCTGAACACACCGCCATGACACAACAGTGCACGATGTTATTCGTCTGCTAATTTCCGCCCTATACAAGAACCAATCAGATTCACTGATGGCGGCTGATGGATACTGCCACCACCTCTGCAAGCTGATGGAACCGGTGCAACACCGGTGGAGCGCCAGTGACATCATCGTTGAAATTCGGAACACCATGATGCCATCAGATTGCTCAGAGCTGAGATTCCCTCCTGAGCACGAGTCTTACTCATTCAGGAGTGGGCTGGTTTGTATTATATTGTATTAACTTGTATTTACTTGAAACTGGAAATAAAATAAATAAATAAATAAATTCATTCATTCATATTAATTAATTGATTAATTAATTAATTCATATAAATAAATTAATTAATTTATTCATTTATTCATTTAGCGAAAGATATATTTTCAATTCAAATTTATTTTATAACAAGCATTTAGCAAAACATAATTATAATAGAGTAAGTCAAAAATAAAGAATTTTCATAGTAAAAATGCATAAAACCATACACAATATACGATAAAATAAATCACTTTGCAATATGCTGCGTTACAGACAAAAATATTTAAGTAAAATCAGTATCTAAATACTCTGGCATACTATAATAATTTTTATGCTCGACCATGCCGAAATGTAGTAATTATACACCTGGCAGCAGTCCTTTAATGCATATCATTAAAATATACCTACTCATTAAAGTACAGGTGTTCAGCCAATGACAAGTCAGCTTTGTAGGCCTACCGTTATAAAACCTCAGCCAATGACAAGTCAGCTTTATAGGCCTAACGTTATAAAACCTCAGCCAATGACAAGTCAGCTTTGTACCGTTATAAAACCGCAAGTATCGATTATTCTCGGATATGCAATCGAAAGAGAATTAGCGAAAAGTCACGGAGGCTGGAAATCCAATACTGTCGCAGAAGGTTATGTTCTGTTACTATAATAATTAGCGTTAACTGTAAATAATATTCAAATAAATTCAATTTGTCATCTCGTTTTTCAATGTCTGATTTAATTTCAATGTTATATCAAAGTTAATATTTAGTTTAGTGTTATATCAAAGTTAATATTTAGTTTTAGTAGGTTCTTATAGGCTATCAAGGTCAATGTGGACATCTGTTCCTCGGAAAAAATCAATACTTTCGCGTCTGCCCACATCTCACAATTTACAAGGTATTGTTCAAGGTCAGTTAGATACAAATAAAATAAATAATTTCAAGTTAGAAATATGGTCGAGCATAAACGGTCACTTGCGCTCGTTTCATAACCATCCATACTCGCTTCTTAATTACTATCATTATAGGCTCGTTACATAATGTACTATTATTTAACAAAAGTGTTATAACGGCGGCTGTCCATATAAAAGTAAGAAGAAAATGGGCGCATTTGGGATATCCGCCTCATACTTTTATTTCGTAAAGAATTCTTGTGTGATTTGGGCATATGTGGATGAATGTGTTTACTTCCAGAAATTAATTAAGGATGCCAATAATGAAGAAGCGAAGACTGAAGCCAAGAAAGATTCTGAAAATCATCACAAGGAAGCAGATAATAGGTACTCTCTGAAAAATACTGACGAAGTAGAGGCAAAATTAGATCCAAAAAAATATGTACTAACTATGGACCTGCAGAAATGTCTTCCAACTCCCAGCCTTACTAACTGTCAGTCATTTTACTTAAGCAAACTCTGGACTCTGTCATGATGCAGTATGTAATGAAGGGTGCTGCATGTTATGGGACGAAACTGTTGCTGGAAGAGGAGGGAATGAGGTAGCATCTGGCTTACTGAAATGTGCTCGATTGTATTTGAAAGAACACACTAAGGTTTGGTCAGATAATTGCACTGGAAAAAATCGAAGAGTGCAAATGACACTAATGAATACTTGGGCTTCTCTCTCAGCTTCAAAATCTTAAGGAGATTATCAAAAATACCTTTTGAAAGGTCACACATACTTGGAAGTTGATAACATTCATTCAGTTATAGAACGAAAAAAATGAAACTTCCTAATTTGGAAATTGATGTTCCTCGTGCCTGGGCTCAGTTCATCCGAACATGTTAAGTAAAGCAGCCGTTAACAGCCCATGAAATGCAAACTGAATATTTCTAAGATTTTTATTCTCTGGTGACAAATTCTTCTTCTCCGTTTATTCATCGTAAAAGATCTAGTAATGATGATGTATTCAAATTTCAAAGATAGTATGACTTTTAAAGTTTGGAATTATCTCTTACAAAACATCTTTTTCAGATGCCACATTTCAAGAAGTTGATATCAAACGTCATCATAGGACTGTTCTTTAACTTCCAGCAGAAATTCCACTCATTCGCACTGGAGCCAAACCCATCAACTCTGCGAAATATGCGGACCTCCAAACACTGACAAAATGGATTCCAGAATATTTTTCTGCATTTTACAGACCTATTCCACATGATGATAAAGAAAGTGAATGTTTCTCAGATGAGTAGGGCTAATTGCTTTGTTAGTTTATACAGAGTCAGGTTCATAAATTTGTTTTCTATTTTTTTTTGTCTTGTATTCATGATTCATTTATTTTTTTTTTCTCAACAATGTCTTATTCTATGTATATTAATATGTGCAATCAATTTTTATGTAGTATGTACTGCATGTTGGCCCAATTAATATATTTTGAACCTTTGAATACTTCATATCGCACAAAAAATCAAATAGGAAACCAGAAACATTACGAAAGAAATTGTATGGAAAAGCGGCGTATGTCCATTTTAATTTTTATTAATAATTAAGCCATTCAGAGCAGAAGCGGTGTAAGTCAAAATTTGATAATGAGGTTTAAAGTAAAAATTCTGTAAAATACAGCGCAAAGTAGCAATTAATATGTCCCTCGTGCTATCTACTGACTACTAGTAGTTTAAATAGATTGAATATTAATTGCTACTTTGCGTTGTATTTTACAGAATGTTTACTTTAATCCTCATTACCCATTTTTTATTTATACCACTTCTGCTCTGAACGGCTCAATTAATTTAGGACGAAATTATTAAATGAAATGTTACATAATTCGATACGCACAATGATACCAAATGACTAAATAACATATCTGAAAATCACAGTCCTAAGTTTTAGATTTCATGAGCCATATACAGTTACGTATACATCCTTAGAAACAGTTTTTTTGACTCTTCTGAAAAGTTATGAAAATGGATATTCGCCTCTTTACTTCTCAGGTACGGAAATTAGTAAAACTTAATCTAATTTTACTAAAATGCTTGTCTAAATTTTAGACATAAGCCCTTGACCCATGACAGAGTAAGTCCTAAGGAAGAGTCTATAAATTTATTATGTAATAAAAAAAATAGTGTCTAAATATCTAATAAGGAAAAAACGTTCTTAAATAAATACAACAAAAGCCTGCCAAAATTATATTCAAAAACCCATTCCTTGTCGCACACAGAAAATTCAATTATGCCAGAACGTGTAATGTACCATAACAAATAACTCAAGTTTACCAATTACGCATCAAGAAATACGTAGCAGGAAAATCCCCTTGGTTGCTGCTTTGACAACAATTTAAAGTTTTAGCTTCCAAAGTTTTGCGCTAACTATTGCATGAGTTTGAGAAACTGACAACACATACAATATATAAAATATTTAATATTCCTCATTAAGTAAAATGACTACTACAAGAGTTCGACTTCTTAATAAAGTTTATTATTTCAATTATAATCTGGTGCAGTATTGATTAAAATTTGCTCACTGCACTTGGAATGCATCGTAGGAATAGAAAAGAGAATGCAACTCACCCACGTAATGGAGAAATAAAAAACTGCTGTAATTAATGGCTATTTCACCTCTTGAAAAATTGATACCAAAATTTCATATTCATTATGAAGAAGGGATAAAGAAGGATCTTCTGCGGCCTTCTGGAGAAATAATTAAGAAACTAGTGGGGTGCTTTATGTGGAGTGTGGTATTGTATGTTGGTGAAACATGGACATTAAGACGAAGTGAAGAAAAAAGCCTAGAAACATTTGAAATGTGGATATGGAGAAGAAGAATGGAACGTATGAAATGAACAGACAGAATAGGAAATGAAGATGTGTTGAAAAGAGTGGGCGAAGAAAGAATAATACATGAATTGATCAGGAAGAGAAAAAGACTCATTGTCTAAGACGAAACTGTCTATTGAAGGATGCACTGGAAGGAATGGTGAACGGGAGAAAAGTTCGGGGCAGAAAAAGACTTCAGATGATAGACAACATTAAGATACTGTATATGGATCGTATGCGGAGGCTATTAGGAAGGTGGAAAATATGGAAGATTGTAGAATGCTGGGTTTGCAGTGAAATCCTGTCCTTGGGCAGAGAACTATGAATTAATTAATTAAGAAATCTCATGGAAATTACTTTCTCAGCAAACATTTGGTTTCGTAACAGCTGAATGCTTTGTCTGCAACCGATCTTACAAGGATAAAATTTCTTCTCATAATGAAACTTCCTTCATCTTTATTTCCAATACCCATTTCGAGCTCATCACCGGATATAAAAGCCAGTCCTTTTCTTTATTATTCCCACGGTAGTAACGGTTGTACTCCTGGAAACACGTTGCACTTAGAAAGGCGCGGCAATAAAATCTGGTAAGTATACATTACAGACATGGAATTTATTGCTTACCTTACAATAAGTCTGAATGCTGAATTGTTGACAACTGCAAATATAAGATGGTACTTTTGGTACGATTTTCTTCGTGATATACATCCTATAATAAATGAAGATTCGTTATCTAATATGTATTGCATTGCCACGAACTAAACTGAATTGCACTGATTGGAAGTCAGCTGTATACTAATGCTCTAACAATAGAGTCGACAACTGAAAATATAAGATGGTACTTTTGGTACGATTTTCTTCGTGATATATATGCTATAATAAATGAAGATCCGTTATCTAACATGTATTGTATTGCCACGAACTAAACTGAAATGCACTGATTGGAAGTCAGCTGTATACTAATGCCCTAACTTTCTTTGTAAATTCAAAAATGCAAAACCTTCCCACCCTCGATCCTGTGGAAATGTACATGCTTTATCCTCGGCAGTAGCATTCGATCTCACTAAATGCCGACGATATTTACCTGAGACAAACCTGTTACTTGGCGAATATTTTCACTTTTTCATTTCATTTATTGTATTCCACAGATCTTACATTAGCATTGAAGTTTAAGATGTAGAACAAGTCAAAATTTTATAAGATTGCAACTTTTTGGCGAGATGAACTGAACCCGAGTATTCGCCGTAAATTAACTGGCATTTGTCTTATAGTTGGGGAAAACCTCGGATAAAACCCAACCAGGTAATCAGCCCAAATAGGAATCTAACCCAAGCCCGACCGTAGCCCCGGATCAGCAGGCTAGCGAGTCTGCTGACTGAACTACGTTGGTGGCTCTACAATAAAATATGCAGTACATAGCAAGCAGATGATTAAATTTACAAACCTAAACAATTAATCATCAGTTGAGCAATAAAAATATAATATATAGCAAGTTAATTAATTAAATTTGAAATCAATTTTGTGATATAATATATATATATATATATATATATATATATATATATATATATATATATATATATATATATAATACATATCATGCAGATTACTTCAAATTACAAGCATAAATAATTCAAAAATATACAATACACACTAAACAGATTAATTTAATTTACAAATTAATTCAATTTAAAATGATCTGTAGTTTATCATTCGTTTCCTTTGTAACCTATGTCAACAAAAGTCTTGAGATAAAATCATACATAAACTTCAAGTTCATTGAATATAAAATATTATAGGTAGGCCTAGTTTTGCTTTTCTTGTTCCCATGACAACTATGTACTGTAAGAAGGGAGATGTTATTAACTGATTCATACAATATAAAACATGACCTATCACAAAAATTCAAAGTGCGAATGGATATTTTGTCAAATTGGGCAGTTATCAAAGAAGTAAATAATGAGCGTACTCAGTCCTGCACATATATTCAAAGTAACAATTTACAGGGCTATTTTGTGAGTATGAAGAAGGAATACCGTGCATTAACCTACCAAAATATGGCCTTCCCAGAGAAATTGAAACAGGCATTTTGAAACAATTGCTTTAAACCCCTGATTACATATATATCAGATTGGCCTTCCCATGTTATGAAATGACAACATAAAATGAGAACAACAATCAGAGCCTTACTGTTGAAAAGGCGTTTTTTGGTAACAACCGCTAGATGGAAGCACGGTTGCTCCATGCAATTCCATAAGAGTTAGAACGTGACTTCTTTTGCAGTTGCTAGATGACAGCATAGTGAAATTGATAAAAGTTGTTTTTCTGAAAGTGCATTGGACTGATCAATCTGTTATAATATGTGATCAAACTGTAAAGGAATCTGGAATTTCAACAAATAGAATCAGATCTAAGATTTTCTGTTTCACATACGATTGATAAGACACTTGAGAACAAAAGCGAAATAAACTAAAGTTAAGAAAGAAGACACTCGAAAATACACAGAGACTTAGCTTACTCGAATTTCTGTATGCTGTCCTGCTTTAAAACATTGCCAATTTATGAATAATAGAATCATAATAATTATGGATGATGAGAAGTTTACTTTCTCCAATGCCGAAATGAAAGGTAATGATAGTTTTTTTTATACTGCCGATGTAAAAAGACAGTCATAATGGTGTCCGTTACAAAAATAAAGTTCAAATTTAAGATAAAATAATGGTATGACGTGCATGAGAGAAGACGCTGTTAATACTAACATACACGCCAGTAGATGCTTACGAAATGAATGCGTTTAATCAAAAATCAAGTCTCGCTTCAACCACGGCAGAGTACAGTCGAGGTTACGGGAGCGGTTATCTAGTGAGTTCGTGTACGCGGAGTGTGTGTATACTATAAGTGTTGTATTAAACCGAAGTATTTCGTGCGGTGTTTACATTCTTACGAATACTTTCGCGTGTGTCTTTTCTTCATATTTGAGAAAAGTGACAACAGGAAAACCAAACATGGCTACAATTCGACGACTTAATACAATTAAAGTTCAATTTGACGGTAGTGCTACTCGTCCTATGGCAATGGATGTACATCTTTGGATACAACAAACTCTCAACTTAAACACAGAACAGGTAGATATGTTGCAATTAAATACACAAGAAAAATCATTATATATAAAAGTGATATCGCCTACGATATATGAAAAACTAATACACAAACATGAAGGTACAACAGATTTCAAATATAATAATGGTGAACAAACACAAGTGAAAGTAAGCAAGGCAGATGTTCCTTCCGTAACTGTCCGAGTGTTTAATTTACCCCCGGAGGTGCCCAGTTCATTAATTCAAACAGCGTTAAATACGTATGGTGTAGTTCATTCAGTGAGACAAGAACAGTGGAGCACAGCTTATCCTTTCCCAGTTAACAATGGCGTTCGTGCGGTAAAAATGGAAATTAAGAAGCATATTCCAGGATCGATATCCATTGCGGGATATAACGCACACATCACGTATGTGGGACAACCGATTTTATGCTATGTGTGCCATGAGCCCAATCATAAGAAAGAAGACTGCCCTCAGAGGAAAACCACCATGAATGTTAATGTCAAACAACGACAAATGTTATTAAGTGACATTGTTTCGGGAACAGTCATACAGCAACGTGAGGCGCCACATGAAGTGCAAACGATGGAACGTCCCACGGAACGTGAAGCACCTGTAGAAGAAGAAACTGACACCGCATCAGAGACTGAGGCCATAAAAACAGTGACTACAGAAGATGAACAAAATATTATGGACACCACAGAATATACAGCAAATGATGCAGCTGAGGTTGCACAGGATAAGGAACAACCTACAGTTATCGATGATGACATGGAAATAACAAATACTTCAGCTGGAATAAAAACACCTTTGGATCCTGGAGAATCCACAATTGATCGCGAAGAAAACCAAAAATTAGGGCAACCTACTGAAACACCACCTAAGAAACTTAAACCTATGGCGCAACATGAGTGTACACGGGACCCACGTCTGAGAAGTCGCGATGATGGGGCGGTTCCTGGTAGCAGCGCCAGCGAAAAGAACACAACAAACACATATCCTAGCAATAAGATCAAGAACAGTCCAAGACCTCACCCCTACGCAATCTATGGTCGTACCAAAGAGGGCAGTAAAAAGGACGGTGCTGATGGAAAATCTCTTCCTAAGGAAGATAAAACCAATAGGACTGGAGACTTCCTTACCGACTGTGAATCATAAATATTTTTGGACGTAGAATATGCAGACAGGAATATCCACATCATACTGCAAGTCAATACTTGCACTACTTTATATACTACAATATATGGTGCTACTACGAAATTATGCGACACTAAATATAAATTGTTTACAAAGCAAAAATAAACAGTCGTTACTAAATGCATTCATAAAACAAAACAGTATAGATATGCTACTGTTGCAGGAAGTGAATACAGAAAACTTTGATTTCATAGGACCGGAGTACGATTACGTTGTTAACACTGGTGATGAAAATCGTGGTACGGCAGTTATTTATCGTTGTGGACTTGCAGTAGATGCCATTGAAAAACATCCAAGCGGACGAGTGATATCCATGAAGGTTAATAACATTCAGGTGCTCAATGTATATCTTCCTTCTGGAACCAATCATCGCCAAGAAAGAGAAAATTTTCTAAGTAAGGAACTCCCTTTCTTCCTTCGCCACAGATATGACTGTCTACTGATAGGTGGGGACTGGAACTGTGTGCTTCACGCGAAAGATCAAACGGGGCAGTATAATCCATCTCCAGTTTTGACTAATATGACACAAGACCTACAATTAGTAGATACTTGGGAACTTCTCCATGGTAATAGAGTAGAATATACGTTTCGCCGACAAAATGGAGCATCTAGATTAGATCGATTCTATATCACCAGAACACACAGTAAATATGTCTACCGTATACAAGTTTTTCCCACGCCATTTTCTGACCATGACTGTGTCCTCCTTTCGCTCCAGACTGATATTCCTCTTCCCCTGTATGGTAAGAGCTTTTGGAAACTGAACAATACCTTACTATATATTCCTGAAATCAGTGAACAATTTTCTCAACATTTTGAGAAATTAACAATCAGAGCCAACAACTCCAAACTCAACATCCTGCAAAAGTGGTTAAATATTATAAAACCTGGAATAAAAGCCTATTTTCAACAAGCAGGTATCATTCGAGCCGCAGAAAATAGGGAAACATTGAACTTTTACTATCAGCTTTTAAACGAATTATATGATGCACAACAGACAGGCGGTAATAAGTGGCAAGAAATTTTAAACACTAAATCGACTATTTGTGCTCTTCAACAAAAATTCATGGACGGTGTAAAGATACGTGCGAGAACGCCAACAGTAAGCGAAGATGAAAGATGTGCCCTATACCATCTTGTAAAGGAAAAACGTAACGCTAGGACTAAACACATATCCCACCTCCAAACAACGAAAGGAACAGAATTAACATCTAACTCAGACTGTATTAAAGAAGTTGAAACTTTCTTCAAATCCCTTTATTCTGCATCTCCCACCTCTGTAACGGAAACGGACACTTTACTCAAGCATGTGAACAGACACTTGAATTTGCAGCAGCAACGCGATCTTCAGTTACCAATTACAGAAGAAGAAATTCTCATGGCAATAGAAACTGCACCCAAGAATACTGCCCCTGGACCCGATGGACTTACATATCAACTGTATAAAATACATTGGACTTTAATTAAAGACACATTAGTTGAATTGTTCAATTACATTTTTGATAGTGGGATTGTAGTTGAGGGTTTCAGTGATGGGATTGTAATACTTCTCCCGAAAGTTATACAGCCACGTACAGTGTCGGACTATCGTCCAATCACGCTCTTGAACACAGACTATAAGTTATTTATGAAGATACTAGCGAACAGATTAAAACCAACCTTTCGAGATATTTTTGAAATAGGCCAAACTTGCAGTGTACCGGACAAATCAATAATTCATAACCTTGTCACCATTCGTGATACAATTTTACATTATGAAGAATTCCCAGATGAAAAAGCAGCACTGTTATCAATAGATTTTAATAAGGCCTTTGATAGAATGAACCATCTCTATCTGCAACGTGTTATGAAACACTTCTGTATTCCAGACAAAATTGTTAATGTTGTAGGAAGCTTATATGATAGTGCTCACTCCAAAATTCAAGTGAACGGTTTCTTTACGAAACGTATTTCTATTGCATCATCGGTACGACAAGGATGCCCTCTGTCAATGTGCCTGTTTGCTATTGGTATAGAACCACTTATTAGAATGTCACATGACATATTACAAACTGGACGAGCCACATGCTCCATGTTCACGATCAGGGTATATGCAGACGATGTTGTAATCCTTCTCCGAGATGAAGAAGAGTGTACAAAATTACCACAGATTCTACAGACATATAGTAATGCATCCTGTGCACAAATAAATACACAAAAGTCATCATTAGTACCATTAGGTAAGTGGCCTGTTACACATACTGTAAATTATATCCCTATAAAAAGAGAAGCAAAAATTTTAGGAATAACAGTATGTGCATCCTTCAAAGAAATGGTTGACATCAATTGGTCCATTACGTCTGCAAGAACTCGAGCGTCCATATTTCAGCATATACATAGAACCCTCAATCTGTTTGAGAGGATATGGCATATAAATGTATTTTGCCTATCCAAATTGTGGTATGTAGCACAGATTTTGCCTCTTCCGACAAAATACTCCACAGTATTAGACCGAGCAATCAGCTTCTATATCTGGAAAGGATATTTTTACAAGCTTCCAAAAACACAACTACACCTACCAACAACGAAAGGAGGTTTACAGCTGATTGCAGTTAAAGAAAAAAGTCAGGCTCTTTTGACACGGAATATTCTTCGTGCGAAACAAGATGAAAGTGATCCCATGGACAACAAATTCTGGCAAAAACACATTCCACTACTATGCAGTAAAACAACCATCTTACCGCAGTCGCTGAAAATGATTTGGGAAGCAATAGAGTCATATTCTCCAACAATAGCCACGAATGACAAGAATCAAAACACAAAGATTATCTACACTCACGTCATGAAAAAAAATGTGCAAATTCCACGTATCGTTGAAAAGTTTCCAAATCAAAGATGGAGGAATATATGGCGCAATATGCATATGGCAGACATCCCGAATGCATGGAAGACAACAGTGTATTGCTATCTCAACCAGATTATACCAACTGAAGAAAAGAGACATCGCCATAATTTAACAGATTCGCCTGCCTGCAAAAAATGTGGATGGACAGACACACTGAAACATCGTGTCACAAACTGTGGTGCTGCAAAAACCATATGGGAAGCAGCAAAAGCTCTACTAGTAAAAATATGGCCAGATTCGCAACTACAGGATTGGTTCCAAACATTATTGGTATTAGACCCACCAACAAAACAAAACAAATTTGTAACTGTATGGCTTGCTTCAGGTTTCCTGCACTACCAGTTGACAAAGCCCTTACACAAAATCGAAGAATTCTTACATATGTTGAAAGAAGAGGCTGCCAGACTGGAAACGAAGGACGACAAGCTATCCCAAATACTAAAAGAACTCAGACTATTAGAATTGAATAGATAATAAGATGAAAAGAAAATTCATGGGTTAGGTAGCAAACATTATGTTCTACAATTATATTGGGTTGGTTGTACCGACTCTTAATTTTCTATGCAGTATAACATTTTAAAACAATTGTGAAAGGGGACTGATTAAATGGATTGTGCACTACTCAGTTTCATTAAGTGTGTGTCGCTCTTTCCTTTTAGTTTAGTATAATGTAAATATTGAGAAAATAGATGGATAATCATGTGTATTAAAAAAAAAAAGTGTTCAATAATGATACAATTGAATGTGTGTAACTAGGTTCATCTGATATTAAGTGATATATTTGTTAATATGATACGACTGGAATTATATGAAGTGATAAATGTAATATATTAGGATACCGCGAATTGAGATATCGTAATATATTAATGATAATATAGGTTGGCAAATTTTGTGCTAATATTTAATATTTTGTGCTATACTTACTTCAAAATGGTGTGAAATTATGGTGTATAATTAATATTTAGGTTAAAACAAGTTAACTTATTTGTAGGCTGTGACTAAATGTACAGCAATTAGAGTTCAATGAGATGAAATAGGATGAGAGTGATTGTTTTGTATTTATATCAATGTAATGGGATCAAAAAGAAGAGATAACTCGTTGTAATGTATTGTGATGCCATTAGGGTAATGATGATGACTATGTGTCATGTAAAGAATCAAAGTAATGTGATGTTATAAGATAATAATTTGTAATGAATTAAGTTCCTTCTATTTCAATGTACCATAAGGTGAGTTCTCTTAGTATAATATTCTGTAATGAAGTGTGAGGCAGCTAAAATAATGTGAATGAGATAGTATGGCTGCATTTCAATTTATATGATATGTTACATTTAGAAGTAATCAGATTAATATTGTGATGTTACATATTGTGCCAGATTGAGATAATGCATTGTGAGTGTAATGTTGTGTGTATCTGTTAATGTAACAATAATGAATTGTTGATGTAGTATTTACCAAGTTTAGTGTGCTGTAATTCGAGGAATTTAGGTAAAGTGAAGTGAAAGATTACAGTGCATAAAAAATCAGCATGATATGATTTACGAATAATATAATATAAGGTATATGTATGTTATGATATAAGGTGCTGCATCAGGTAATGTTATGTTTTTATATTAAAAAAAAAAAATCAACCGACTTCATAATAATAATAATAATAATAATAATAATAATAATAATAATAATAATGAAATTATCTTACAGCCTAATCTGATCTCCTTACAATATGTGCGAATAATTTGTAGTTGGTACACAACATAATAGGCTATTCAGTTCGTACCTATAGAAAATTACCATCCCAATGTCCCTCAGTCTCCTCCCATAGAAATATTTTTAAGGGGATACTTACATGATACATCTAGTCCCTTCGATACACAACACCCGTATAGTGAAATATTTTCTAGGACAGCCTGCCTGAGATTGTAAACTTAATATATTTAATTTTAATGTGCATTGTATAATGCTTTGGGGTTTAGGATATTATAAAATTTATCTCGGCTGCGTCGTTTCAAAATGTTTATAATTCTCTTTCTAATTTGGGAGGAATGAGTGTTGTCACATCACCTTGACAAAAGTCGACGGGATTAATATAACTTAATTATATAGATTTAAGTATCATCTAACAGTCAGGTCTCCTCCCCTGCGCCACGCACGGAACGCAATCTCCATCCAGACAGTTTGAAGTCCGGTCAGGTCTTGCCTTAGGCAGTGGATCCCTGAAGTTTTTGTTGCGTTCCTAAATTGACCACCGTAAAAACAACCCAATTCTTAAGCTTATGATAAAATTTAATTAGACACGCAATTTGTCTTCCCTCATTTTAATGTTCGTAACTAAAATTAAATTGTGCGCTAATTGATAACAAAATAAATTATAAGTTGTGTAATGTCATTAAAACGGGTAAGTGTTTCGTCCTGAGTCGCCCTTCTTGTTTCAACACCAGCTGTACTTAGTAGGACAACTATAGTACTCGTAATTATTGCACTTATTATGATTTCAATCGAAAACTGAATGTTTTAAAAATCAATTGGAATGATCAATCTAATTTTGTATTGTATTATCTAATTCCTGATTTCTAAGTCGGTCATTTAACGACATTGTATCAACTATTATAACCTAATAGTGTCAGTGGTATTAGTGAAAGCGAGAATGTATTTGGCGAGATAAAGCTGAGGATTAACAGGATTAGCATGGGATTCCTGATAAGGATGCCTGGAAGAAATGGTGAACGGGAGAAGAGTTCGGGGCAGAAGAAGATATCATATGATAGACGACACTAAGATACATACATAGCCCTACATACATACATAGCCCTACATACATACATACATAGCCCTACATACATACATACATACATACATACATACATACGTACGTACGTACGTACGTACATACATACGACGTCCACCGACGTATTTAACATAACATGACATTCTTAGCCTCTAGTAGGCTAACTCTGAAATCGTGATGTAAAATTGGTGTAATTCACTTTCATTAATAGCTGCTGATGTAAACTAAAATAGTAAGTTAGGAAGACAAGTATTTAAGTTCGCATCATGGCTTTCTTCTCCGGGATAGAAGAAGGCTAACATGTTTGCATCGTTGATTTGTGACACGTAAAAGAAACTTGTCCCTGATAGCGGGCTCCCGGAAGAAAAGTTTCTCGCCGTTTTTCACCCATGTTGAATTTCGACACTCAATAACGTTAAATAAAATACTGCTAGTAGTAGTTACATAAATTACTGCTACTACTACTATTTTATTTAACGATGTTAGTGATAGTGGTAGTAGTAGTAGTAGTAGTAGTAGTAGTAGTAGTAGTAGTAGTAGTAGTAGTAAACTTTCGGGAAAAGAGTGGAAGAGCACTTTAGTGGGACTTCATCGGATCCATAAACACGTACAGGCTGAATTGATAGATGGCACCACACAGCCCGATTCACAATGTTAGGGCTCCAAATTTAATTAATACTCGTACAACAGGAGCGGTAAGGCACAGTAAGCAGATTAGAGGTAATAGAGCTAGCCTTCGTTCGCCTCCTCTCTAACAGAAGAAATAAAAATCCTTAATAATAAGAGGCAGTTTCCAGTATCAAGATGTAATAATATATTACGATACAAGGTTGGGGAGTTCTTTTTTTACAAAATCGAGGAAAAGTTTGAAAAAAACGAGCAGAGCACTTGTAATGCATTTCACAAACATGTATTGTACATCATTTTTGCACGATCATATTTTTCAAATTGCAAATACAATATATTTTTCATGGAAAATTTGGAACGATATTATCCCAAAGTCTTCGCAAAACTGCACTGTAATGGTAAGTAACAATAAGTGCACTGTAATGGGTCTATTTCAGTATAGTTTTATATTATGAAGAATGGTTTTCCTAGCAACAAGTTTCTGTGTGAAAATTTTAACTTTCAAGGCCTAACAGCAATAGCTGTAAATACAACAAAAACACGATCGTGCATAAAATACAAATAATTCTGCATAAAATTATTAATTTCTCTTAACGAACGTTTCTGTGTCGATATCAATCTCCCCGCCTGAAAGAACAATGCTTTGGTGATTTGAAAGATGTTTTGATTTTTTTATAACCCGTGCAGTTAAAAAAAGGCAGAACTGTGTTCACTAAGGTTATGTGACTGTGTTTTGTGACGCTAAATTTTATACAGGGTCTACAGAGCAGCATGTTATTAAACAGAAGCGGTCTTATACATAAGACATGCCAATCTTCCCTTACTCCCTAAGGCCTAAATATAAAGCAGTTCAAATTAAATAGGGCGAGAGGAGAAGATTTTTTTTATCTAATCCCTTACTTGGAAGGGACACCTGAAACCACAAAACAAAGGTCGGGTTCAAGATACATCTGAGTTTTTTCAAGGAACAGAATTACATTCAGATACAAATTATATTATTCTCTTCTGTATAATAGAAATGATGTCCAGAAAATAATAGATTATGCAACGAATTTTTTTTGGACATTGCACAAATATAATATATAATATTTCACTTAAAATTGATTGTATTTCACTCTTATATAAAGTATATTATCACTTACAAGAATTCGCCTTTGGACAGTTTCCGATCATTATTTAACTTCTTCCTAATATCGTTTCAGCGTCATATTGGTTGCACAATTTATCTGACATTATCTTCCTCAACCGTGCGTCTAAAAATTTGTTATAATTTCTTGCCATTTTAAAATGATTTATTTAACGACGCTCGCAACTGCCGAGGTTATATCAACGTCGCCGGTGTGCCGAAATTTTGTCCCACAGGAGTTCTTTTACATTCCAGTAAATCTACTGACATGAGCCTATCGCATTTAAGCACACTTAAATGCCATCGACCTGGGCCAGGATGGAGCCCGCAGCATCAAGCGCAGAAGGCTAGAACTCTACCGACTGCGTCACCTAGGCCGACTTCTTGCAATCTTATATTCGATATTCGTCGCAGACAGCGATTTACAAATTAATGTTCTTAATTGTTGAATAAAGTTACCTACCGTGTCTCACAATATTGCTATTAAATATGGGATTATTCAAAAGGCAAGAAAATTAATTTATTTTTAGAAGAAACAAATGAAATAAATAAACAGCAATTCAAAATATTTTTGAATTAATTTATTGCTAATTTATGCCGGAAAAATTGTTTCACCTAACTTATACAAAAGTGAATAGACTTTATTCAGTGTTCCCACAGTATAGTATATACAGTCACGAAGCTAAATACGTAGTAAATATGCATCGAAAGCTAGTTTCTAACCACTAGGATCGCTACTCTCCCCTCATTACAGACAATGCGAATTAGTACCTGCACAGTCTATTGTTCCTAGTACTCTCACAACTCAAGCGTTGTGACTGTATTTACTAGACTGTTGTGTTACTATGAAACTACCCCAAATACAGATTGCTCCAGAGCATTGAACAGATTCAGAACTCTAAATGTATTGAGATAAGAACTCTGCAGTTTGCCGTCGTTGTGAAATCAAACAATGATGTTGGAAAACTGAAACGTGTATTCACGACGATGATGTTAACGTTAAAAATTATGACGACGAAATGGGATTTTAAATTTTCGTAACGTGTTTTTATCGCTTTTTAACAACTGTATCAACTAGCCTATTAGGTTTTTTAGACGTCGATGGAATTGGTGATTAGAGAGATGGTATTTGAGGAGTTAAGAATTCGCTAAGAATTACCTGAAATTCGCCTTACAGTTAGCAAAAACCTCGGAAAATTCCCTATCAATTCGAATCCACGCCCATGAGCAGCGCTACCGCCACAACGTGTTATGAAAGGAAAAAAAGTAAGTTTGATTTTCTAATTCTTGCTGCAACTTATACAGGGACATCACTTTATTTTTACTAACATTTTTAACATTAACCTGGCTATAATCGGAAACACTGTTCCCCCCTTCCATTACAGGAGTTTGGAGTTGCTAGTGCAATATGTAAACAAATCGTTTTACTAGCTATAGGCCTAGGAGGAGAGAAAAGTAGTGTATCCATTTATGTTACAGGGAAATATAGTATTACGATTTTCAGTTTGGTCATTACTTTACAGTATTTTATCAAAAAACAGTAGAATAGTAACAATTTTTTTTTTTCACAAACTCAACTCTTCAGGAGGTTATATACATTATGTAATGTCTACTTTATTCAGCATATTACTAACCTAATTTATTCCTGAGAATTTTGTGAGCACGTCCGTAAGAAACCCCAATTTCTACAGCTAACTTCTTGACCGACTTATTACGACCTCGCTGCATCTTTCTCTAGCATCTTCTACAGCATCTTCTGTCACCTTTGTTGGCCACCTTACACTTTTCTTCCTTTCTGTACACTCTGTTGCTCTAAATTTATCTACCAGATTAATGACATTTCTACGAAAATATTCCGTAATGATATAATCAGGAAATTGTGAAAAAAAAACAAGAAAAACTGTTGTTCACATTCGGTTAGTTTGTAATTGCAGTTTCCATCATCGTCCTTCATACCTACAAATAGCAAAACAAAACTCTTGTTTAAATAATGCTGTTAAGTACCGTACCATATTATAGGGTACCGTACTTTCGATAACTCTAATCTTCACTTGTCCTCAGTCCACACAGATAAATTCAGTTATGCTACACACCATACCTGTGTGAAAATAAACTTCAATAATATAAGTTTTTTCTTCTATAGAAAATGCAACATATTTCTGAAACACACTGTACTCTGTACTGTTTATTTCACTGCTAGCAACAGCGGCCGTAATTTTGTGTGACTGACGTTAGCAAGGACATTAGTGAAAGGGATGGGAGTCAAGTACATTTAGAAACGCAGGTACAATAAAAATTGAAGTAAAAATAAAATGATGTCCCTGTACAATATTACAATAATATTACAATCAAAATAATATAATACTCTTTAAAAGGGCGACTAAGAGAACGAAAAAGATAGAGGAGGAAGAGGACAAAAACGTTTAGAATGAGGATGAAGAGAACGAGGAGGTGAACGACTTAGAGGGGAGAAAAAATCGGGGATAAAATTTATCTGCGTAGGCTACACCTTTTGCGTGATGATAGAATGACACTTGCTTACAAAACTGCGGTTAGTGTGATTTATGTAAGACTAAGTTCGTAGAACTTTAAACTACAGCGCATGACAATAATTCTGCTGTCAGAGGCGACTGAAGTTGGCAGGTGACTAACTCTTGCACTGCATCTTTTTTGTGCCAGTAATTTTCCGTGTCGGAAGTAGAAAAATGCTCACGATTACACTATAAGGCGTCCCAAATCAGTTATTCTTAATGACTACATATTGTAGGTCATTTGGACTTAAAGAATCACAAAGAAAGTGATACGAGATCCGTCGGATCCATGTAACAATTGCGTGAAACGGTCATGCTGTCTGTGATTGTGAGCATGGTTGGTATTCTAGGAATGTTTGCGATTTGAAATAGAAGTTTGATATTGCTTTTCATTTCTGTCTTCATATTCCTTGCCAGGGTGCGAATTAACGGGGAGGATGGGTGGATTTCCCCCCTGTTGGAAAGTTATTTCCCTCTCATAAATTCATATTATAGGTCTCGCAAGCAGGGATTACCGACGGAAGGAATGCGAATCAAACAATGCGATAAGGAAGAGCGGGCGATAGGAAAGGTCACGAAATAGCTTGAATGATATCAAGAGTACAGTCGAAAGAGAAATGACATCGATAGAATCAGTCTTGCGTTGTGATAGTTACATTACGACTCTAGTTTGTTCCATTGCATGTGAATGCGTGTCTTGTATCGCACAGTATTATTATTTCATTCGTAAACATATGTTGCGCGTTTAATAAGCTTCGAATTTTTCTCTTGCTACGTTCTTTATTTCCACAGCGATGTCCTCATCTGTTCATCTTCTTGGAAGAGACAGTACTTCCATCGGCTCGCATCTCTCGCCTCCTCGGTGTACCTACATACACACGACAAAACAGACAGCAACGCCGCCAATGCTTTTCGGTAATCATTCCTTGCGCGAGCTATAACATCCCTGCCAGGGATAACGTCTATCCCCTCACAAAATATAATTATTTTAATAAGAGTATAAAGTAAGCAAATAAATAATACTCATGTATTATCATACCGGCAAGCTGACAACAATCAATAACTTAGGAATTACATACCTTATCTCAAGTCTGCTCATGGATATAGCCTAATAATAATAATAATAATAATAATAATAATAATAATAATAATAATAATAATAATAATAATTATTATTATTATTATTATTATTATGAACAAGATGCAAGACAAGCAACTCAGTGCAACAAAGCGTTAAGCCGTATCGAATGAGGTAGAGGTCGCCTCTGTCACTCTGTTGTCATCAGTTTCTGTGTATTAAAGATACCGTGTTATCTATCTAGTATTATAATATCCCCCCTCATCAGAAATCTTAATTCGCACCCTGTTCTTTGCATTAAATTTAACAACTATTATATAATTGCCTCCTCGTGCCATGAAGTCTAGTCTCGAGACGACAATGCAATTAATAGTCGAAGCGATTCATGCATCATTATGACTTCAATCAGTTGTTTGAAATTGTAATTGACAATAACAAATATGTCATTACATAAAATATTGACGGGGAACAGCCTCGCTCAGAGAGTTCAGCTTCTCCCGCTGCAGTTGCTGTTGTACGTAGGTACTCATGCTAACTGCTCTGTTTACAATACGAGTTTCCCGTCCCTGAAATACAGTATTCGGTACATTTGGAAATTTATACCAATGTTTGGAACTTTAGAACTGAAGACCTTCCCGGAAGAAGGATGTAACATCAAATTCTTGAAACATGTAGTATACCTGGAAAAAGTAAGTTCAAAGCATAAATAAATTACATTCAATGGATGAATAAACTTGTATCCTTGTTTAGTCAAGTGGATATGATAATAAATATGTGCCTGAAATTAATCATACACACACACACATGAATTACAGTCTGTTGGTTACATTCTTATTCCGGGGAGGTCTTCAATTAGACTAAGTTATACTAAATTAACTGTTTCTGTCATCTTTCCCGCGAATAATAGTGTTTAATTAAATTAAAAATAAGTTTAATATTTCGTTAAGCTTTTACACATTAAAGTACGTTTCACGTGAATATTTTCAAAGCTTATCTGATAGCGAAATCACAGATCTACGGTAAGTCTTTTTAATACGAATCGGGATTTTCCTTCAACGCATTAAGAGCAAATGCTAGGTAACTTTCGGCGTTGGACCCTGGACTCATTTTGTTGGCATTATTTTCTTTATCTCATTCAGACGCTAAATAACTTAAGATGTTGATAAAGCGTCGTAAAATAACCTACTAAAATAAATAAATAAAAAAAATCACCTTCATTTCACCCATACACTAGATAACTAACGCAGTTGATAAAGCGTCGTAAAATAAACCAATTAAAAAAATATGAACGATATATTCATTTAGTGTTCTGCCCAAAGGCAGGTCTTTCACTGCAAACCCGCTTTTTCCAGTCATTCCTATTTTCTGCCTTCCTCTTTGTTTCCTCATATGATCCATATATCTTAATTTCGTCTATCATCTGATTCGTCTATCATCTGATATCTTCTTCTGCCCCGAACTCTTTTCCCGTTCACAATTCCTTCCAGTGCATCCTTCAGTAGGCAGTTTCTTCTCAGCCAGTGACTCAAACAATTCATTTTCCTCTTCCTGTTCAGTTTCAGCATCATTCTTTCTTCACCCACTCTTTCCAACACAGCTTCATTTCTTATTCTGTCTGTCCACTTCACACGTTCCATTCTTCTCCATATCCACATTTCAAATGCTTCTATTCGCTTCTCTTCACTTCATTGTAATGTCCATGTTTCTGCCCCATAAAATGACACACTCCATACAAAGCACTTCACTAGTCTCTTCCTTAGTTCTTTTTCCAGAGGTCCGCAGATGAGAACGATATATATATATATATATGTGTGTGTGTGTGTGTGTGTGTGTGTGTGTGTGTGTGTGTGTGTGTGTGTGTGTGCCTATAAATATATTTAGGAATAGAACTTTTATATTTCTCTTATATGTACAATCTTACGATCGTTCTTTCCATTTTTTTTTCAACGGCAGTAAAGTAGTATAAACCTCATCAAGCTATAGACAGATATTGATCAACCAATACTGCATGACATGAAGTCATCTATTTAAAAAAAACGTTTCTCGTGCCTTAATTCACTCTTTCACTCATCTTGAGTAAATTATAAGTGCAAACATGGCCCCCTGGTAGACGTCTCGAACGCAGTCGATGACTCAGAGATTTCAATGTGGCCAGAAACATGATGAGATGGCCGGGCCAGTTTTTTGTGCATATCCTACGCAGACCTGTACAAACCTTACCTGAAGCTACTCTCGTGTATTTATAGCACACCGAACTAATTGCTTTCTTTTATTTTTTAATGCGGAGTAGAGGTCAACAGATCTCCCTTCAACTTGAACGTCAATTTGCCTTACAAGAAAACTGTCCCATGCAATAATACGCCTCACCTATAATCAACGTTTTCAATCCACCCTGTCATTACCAAAGACCAGTTCACCTTCTTACTTTATTTATTGTTATATTTAATGCAGTTTCGCTCCGAACTGGATGTTAAGTTTCTGATTATACAGCAGAGAGCAAAATGAATGCCCTTAGGGCATGTTGTCTTTATGGATTCCTGCTTCGAAACGAAAGTATGAAACTGTTGAGCACTGCAACCATAACAATTGTAATCGATTTCATTCATAATTATAGCTAGACCATAATTCTATCAACAATAAGAGTCGTGAGGTATACAATTGATGTAGAGGCCATTGGAAAGAGAAATCCTCAAGAAAATATGTATACTGAAATTATATCACTTTTCAGCTATTTAATTTAAATTTCACACAGACAGCAAATTCAGAAATATCAGGTATGGTATTGTCTGCATTACAGGTGTTGAATGGGAGAAAATTACTCGTCTTACGCCACTCATATGGGTTCATAGTGTTAATCTCCTCGTCAAACTTACACGACCCACGGCACAATCCGAGAAGATAGAACAGCTTATCTTGCTGCAAATATTTATATTTATTCAGTAGACGAGGCAAGCAACGCAGAGCTGCACGCATTGTATCCTTCACCTGACATAATTAGGAACATTAAATCCAGACGTTTGAGATGGGCAGGGCATGTGGCACGTATGGGCGAATCCAGAAATGCATATAGAGTATTAGTTGGGAGGCCAGAGGAGAAAAGACCGAGACGTAGATGGGAAGATAATATTAAAATGGATTTGAGGGAGGTGGGATATGATGGTAGGGACTGGATTAATCTTGCTCAGGATAGGGACCAATGGCGGGCTTATGTGAGGGCGGCAATGAACCTCCGGGTTCCTTAAAAGCCAGTAAGTAAGTAAGTAAGTAAGTAAGTAAGTAAGTAAGTAAGTAAGTAAGTAAGTAAGTAAGTAAGTAAGTAAGACGAGGCAAGACTTGTCCTGTGACATTATCATGTGCCGTGCCTATAGCTGCCATCTGTGGGTATTGAGAAAGAAAATAGCTTTTAACAAAACTCACTTTCTGATAGCTCATTCTTTCCCTTTTCGCACAGCTCATATGCCAGGTCTCTCCTCCTGACTTGTACAAGTGATCTTTCATTAACAATGAAGATTTACACCGACGTTCAAAGATATCTGACACTACTAATCGAAAGCGATCGATTGGTGTAAGTGTGGATTTTTAGGTGATGAAAATAATAGTCGCTGTTGCCAATCATAGATAAATATCCCCTTGTTATAGAATAATATTTTTCATCACCCTCTCCTGATTGTAAAACAACACTGAATTTGGCTGGAGACCGCTGTTATAATTTATGCTTAATCTACATAATCATTTTCCCTGACACTATTTTAACGGATCACAATAATGGTGCCAACTATTGACAACTAGCGGAACTCTTTCAAGTTTGTCAATTTTTCATATATTTGGTTCTGACTTATCCCGTGGTTGAAAAGTTCGCTTACACAATTATAAAATTGTAGGTCGGATACCTTTCAACGTCAGTGTACCATAACAATGGAAAAAGGAAATTGTATGTTTTTCATAAACGGGATAGAAAATATGAGTGCAATATTATAGGGGAATTACAGTTTTAAGTAGGTCAGTCGTTTACAGTAGAACCTCTATTATCCGTGGTAATGAAGGGGGTGGACTGGACGGTTAATCGAAAAAATCGGATAATCCGTACCATAAAATATTTTCATAAGTCCATACTACAGCCTCATAATATTCCTCCGTAGTGTTGTGTTTAACATGCTAGATAGTGAATCAGTAGTTCACTAATTTAATTTGGTTTATAAGGGCCAAGGAAGTCCCTTAAGATGGTTGTTTGCGAAAGGATAGGAATAGTAGAGGGCTCCTGTTGTATATCTACATACGTTATACAATTTATCATTATTTTTCATTAAATCGTGCACAATTGTAACGCCAATCACGTATTCTGATGCGAAATGAGCCGCAGTTTTTCTTTTCCCAAACCTATCAATTATTTGTATTTTTTATTTTGATACTTAGCAAAACACTTTTGACACTCGTGGAAGATATCTTGCATAGACGTTATAAAGTACTGGCATTCGAGCAGTAGGACAAGGACTGAATGCTGCACAGGTTTGATATATTTTGTGCGGAAGTTCTTGGGACTATTTCTTTGAAAGCAGGTAGTGACTATTTTACAAGTTGGGAAAAACATCTTCAAGTAACATTCTTATTGCTTGCAGTAGTACTATGTAAAGATAAAGGCTTGTAATAAAACATTCTAGAAAAAATAGGATTATAATATAAGGTATAGTACTAAGTTTCTTACATGTTTATTTCCGCAGTAAAGAAAGAAAGAAAGAAACAAACAAACAAACAAACAAACAAACAAACAAACAAAGAAAGAAAAGAGCAACAGAAAGACAGTCGGATAATCCGCCGATCGGTTAATAGGGTGACGGATAATCGGGGTTCTACTGTATATGGAAAAATATTTTTAGAAGAGGAATACAAAAATAGAGAAGATGAGGTGCAAGCAAGTATTAGAGCAGGGAGATGAACAGCTGTTGATGTAGTTATAGTCAAACAATTAATAGAAAAAGTGAATGCATTGCAGATTGACGTCGGATTCGTTGATTTGAAAAAGCCTGAAACTTTCAAGAGTGTTTTTTTTTATTTCAGTAAGTTATTTTACGACGCTTTATCAACATCTTAGGTTATTTAGCGTTTGAATGCGATGAAGATGATAATGCCGGTGAAATGAGTCCGGGGTCCAGCACCGAAAGTTACTCAGCATTTGCTCATATTGGGTTGAGGGAAAACCCCGGAAAAACCTCAACCAGGTAACTTGCCCCGACCGGGAATCGAAGCCGGGCCACCTGGTTTAGCGGCCAGACGCGCTAACCGTTACTCCACAGGTGTGGAGTTCAAGAGTGTTATAATATGTTTAGAAAAGGTAATTAATTTGATATTTGTTTATACTAATACTAATGTAGGACTACAGTACCTTCGGTAAAACTAGGAAATACACTTTAAGATATTTTGATTACAAAAGGATTGCAACAAGGGTATAGCATGTCTCCCATACTGTTCAATATATGAATGGTTTGTTTCCAAAACTTGCCATTTCACTTTTAGTTAATTTTACAGGAAGGAGAGAAATTGCTGACTTTGAAATATACGAACCAATTTAAAAAATGTGTGTTTATTCTTATCTTACAGATATTTTATACCATTCTATGTACCAAATTTATTAGAATACTTCATAGTTAACCATCAATTTTTTCACGACTGTGGAGTAACGGCTAGCATGTCTTACCATGAAACGAGCTGGCACGGTTAAAATCCTGGTTGAGAAAAATTATCTGGTTGAGGCTTATTCCGTGATTTTTCCTCAACTCATTAAGGGCAAATGCTGGATAACTTTCGGCGCTGGATCCTGGACTCATTTCGCTCGAATTATCACCTTAATATTTAGACGCTAGATAATCACAGCAGTTAGTAAAGCGTCGTAAAATAAACCACTTAAAAGAAAAAGCATCAATTTCTTAATTAAAGTATAAGATAATAATTTTTGGCCTGAAAAAAATAAAAAAATAGAAGGTTTTAAAAAGAAATCATGATTTTAAATATCATTATTCAGTGATGAATAGGAGGAATTGGCAAAAAATAACGTTAGCATTGGATTCAGAATGTAAGAAATTTGTTTGTTATGTTATTGGGTCGAAATCGGTTTTTAAGCAAAACAGCAGGTTTTGGAAACAAACTGTTCATGTATTTACAGAGTTCGCTAGAAACATGGAACAAAAATTTTCTAAGAGGAGAGTGTCTAGTGGAGAAGAAATCTTATACACATCATTGTTTGCGGATGATCAAGTAATAATAGCATAAAAATATATGAAGATGCAGAATATATAATAAGATAATAGATAGAAGATTATGTCAAATGGGAATCCAAAATAAATTTAAAACTAACATTTTGTTATATGCGGTAAAAATACTATAAATTAATTTTTGCAACATGGAAAAGGTGTCATTAAAAGACGCAATAAATCTTAATATTAAAGGCGTCAATTCACTGTAGTAATAATTCTTCTTCTTCTTTTTTTTTTTTTTCAAAACTGCACAAGTCAGCAGCGCAAGAAAACTATTAATTTTCCAAGAGGGCTCGTTAAAACTGTTTTTATTGTGGAATGTATATTTCCTACACATTTCCTAAATATGTACAATATTATATCATTTGTATTTCATTTCAAATAACTTATAAAGAGATTTTTCCTGTTTACCTCAAGACTAGTTGTTGCTGACGTGTTGTTTTATTAAAAAGTTGATTCAATGATGATGTGGATGTGGCAGTTTATTCTGTTCCAATACAGATTAAAAGCACATAAATATTCCGAAAGGAAAGTTTGCTTTTAAAATCTATTTGTTCTCTGTCATACATAAAAATAATTATCGTAAAAGTTGGACTGGGTGGCGCAGTCGTTATAATGCTGGCTTTCTGTGCTCGAGGTTGAGGGTTCGAATCCGGCCCAGGTGGATGGCATTTAAGTGTGCGACGCTGATATAACCTCGGCAGTTGCGAGCGTCGTTAAATAAAACATAATTTTAAAATTCATAGTGTTTTCTTTTAGTGTTTTCGTTTTTCTTATTATTTTACTTACTTAACGTTTTCTACTAATTTTATACGTTTTTACACGTAATTTGCGTGTCACGTACAAAACAATTCTTTACTCGTAACTGCACAACCCTGCCTTCCGATCATCAGATATATATATAGAGGAATATCTGAATACCAGCTGGTTTCGACCTGGTTGGCGAGTTGGTATAGCGCTGGCCTTTTATGCCCAAAGTTGGGGTTCGATCCCGGGCCAGATCGATGGCATTTAAGTGTGCTTAAATGCGACAGGCTCATGTCAGTAGATTTACTGGCATGTAAAAGAACTCCTGCGGGACAAAATTCCGACACATCCGGCGACGCTGATATAACTTCTGCAGTTGCGAGCGTCGTTAAATATAGCATAACAATACCAGCTGGTCTCGCCAGCTGGACGCCCTCGATTAGCATCGATACTTTGTCGCGAGCAATAACAGTACTTACTTAGTATCCTTTTTATGTGATTGCATTATTCATGAGAAGTGTAATGCAACGGAAAAGCAAACAAAGGCGTTCACTTGAATGTGCAATACAATAAATCAACTCACAAGAATGAGGAGAAAGCATGTGATTATACGGGCAAAGCAGAACACAAAAGATCTTTAAAAGGTGCTTCCAAGTTTTATTAACCTACTAAATTAGCTAATAGCTTGCGATAAAATGACAGTAATTAAGCTCAGAACTATTAGAAGTACCACATTTTGCACAAAGTTTTACGTCTTGAGCGTTGCCACAGTTATATAAATCTCTCTTCACATGCGGGCAGCGTTAGTTGCATCCAGCGTCCTCTCGACGCACGTGAGAAATTGAGGAGCGTTTTTGCTAAACTTGATAGATGCAACATTTTGCCAAATCACAATCATATGATGTTTAGCTTCTGCATCATCCTATGCAGTCAGATTTTGCATTACTCGATTCATACTGTGCTTAGATAATGGAGAAATCGTAGATATTTGCAGAACTCGATAGATGCAAGCACATAGTTATAGCAAAACTCGATAGATGACCGACTTTCAATAATGCAAGAATCCAAGCATCATCAAAATTTGTTTCGACATGGAGCAAAATCAATCCTTACCAAAACTTACAGTCAGTGAAATATTTTATTGCAGGGAGGTCTGGTTTTACAACATTTAAACTATCTGGCTTCGAGACTTCGGAACCAATAGAGCAGTTCAGTGGGAAATCTGCATAACGGCGTACTGAGTATAGTGGTAAAGCGTACAGTGGGTGGGGATACTGTAGAATGGATGCCAACAAATACGCAAAGGAAAACGTTCTAGATTTGAAGGTTCTGACAAATAATTTGGGTTTCATACAAATCTATTTTCATACTGAATCTGAAACTATTACACGGTTAGAAAAGTCAGAGCATGAGATGCCGGAAGCACTCAAATTAATTGAGGAAATGACACAGAGAATTAATGAGACTCCAAGTACACCGGTTACTGAACGTGTAAAACAGAAGTGAAAATCAATTTTATGTAAAAATAAGGGACATGGAACATTGTGTAATATAAATATTGCAAATTAGTAGACAGAGTCACCCGAGAATAATGGACTGTCTCTTAGAGTATGCAATGATGTTAGGTTTTTTCGTTTTGCTCCTATCACAGCATGCGACGTAGAGAGCAGCTTTTCACAGTACAAACTGTGTTTGGCAGATAACCGAAAAAGATTTACGTTTGAGACACTGAAAATGTATCTTGTAGTACATTGCAATTCGGTACTGTAACTGCACTTCCTAAAGACGACCAATAGGATAGATGAAGATATTAAAATTGCTACATGTTTATTTTCACTATTAACATTGTGTATAATTAATCACAAATGCTTATAAAAGACAGGAGAATAAATGCTTTTCACATTCTTTTGACATTGTCATTGTGTAATGTATATTTCCTTTCAGAATGTACATATGTGTGTGTTTCCCCATACTACCGTACTCTACTCTAAATAGCAACGTTGTTACCTCAACACATCCCTACCTTTCACTACCTGCAGCGAGTCAACAACCTGTAGTACAAGGACAGTAAACTTATTGTATCGGGTCCAAAGTCTCGAAGCCTGATAATGATCCACAGGAATACGCAGGAGAAGGAAGATATTTCGTTCTACACTGGCTAGAACCTGAGTCAAACAGGAAATACAATTAAGTGTCTTATACTTTATTGCATTCCCTTAATGAGCTAGAAAATAAGTTGTGAGGTGTTGGTCCCTTCACTATCCACAGAAAAAGGTAAGGATGTCTTTTTCTAAGTGTCCGATGTGGCAAAATTGTTCTACAAAGAAATTGAGTATGTCCAAGTAATACAGGGAAGATTTTGTATATTATACAAGTAAAATTAATTATAAAAAAATGTAATTTGTGTTCATTATGTAACTTTTGATTTGCATCTATCTAGTTTTGCAAAGCTTTGTTTTTGAAAGACAATAAATTTGGTTATGTGACTAAAATTATTAAATTGTTTACAAGTTATTTCGAAGATATCATGGATTAGAAAAACATATCATAATATTATATCTTCAGCCCACAACATAAACTGTGTATACAATAAAACTCGTTTTCTGAGAAAAGTAGTTTTGTGTATCTATCGAGTTTAACAAAAACGCTCCTTAACTGGCAAAAACAAGATCTGAATTAACACAGTTCTTCATTTGATTAGGTATATCTTTAAATGAAGAGACTGTTCAACGTCAGTAAGACCATAGCGAAACGATAGTAAAATCGTAATGACAGGGAAGCTTCCCTGTGTAGTCGGTATTGATTTCATTAATTTCTATATAACGACTTTTAATGCAGTATAATATCAGTATAATGAAATCCTAGGGATCACTGAAATTACTTCGTTATAGTAATAATTCGTTATATCGATAACTATACCAGTACATTATTTTTATAAAAAAAAGAAAGCATTCTTCTTTGTTTACCACTACTCACGCCGTAAATTCTAGTGTAATTAATAACGTCTATATTTTCGTTTTTTTTTTATTCTCTCACAATAGGATGAATCCTAGATCCTTTCATCCCTAAGCATTTTTTTTGCATGTAGGTCTGGAAAATATCCTTAAGTAAAAAAAAGTTGAATTTGTACTGCATTTGAAAAGAAGAAGTTTGAAGAAAATCATATGAAAAGTACTACAAAATTCAAGTTTCATTAAACACTCTGTAGAGCAAGAGGTGCCACGTTGTTTGGGAAGCCATGTAGTGAGATTAGCGAGCTGTGATTGGTAGAAGGAAACTAATGGAAGAACAAGGGAACAACTGCATGAAAAAACTAACACAAAATTCATCTGCAACACAAGTAGACATATTACGTTAAATATATATTTAATTACCACATGGCTAATACGTAATTGTAATATTATTATAATATAAAATATGTTCCTACCTGCTAACAAATTGTGCCCTATATTTAAAATATTGTTTCTTTAAAAACGGTAGATTTTGCAGCAAAAGAGAGAAATTTTTATTTCGTTATATTGATATTTTTTCTACATCTTGATTACACAACTTTTACTGGATACAACCCTAAAATAATAGACAATATAATACGTAAGACAAAACATAATCACAAAAAACATAAGAATACAACACAGACACAAGAACACAAAAAATACATCACACTAACATACGAAAACAAAAACACACACAAAATTGTAACCTCATTCAAGAAATTAAATTACAACATCGCATACAGAACAAATAACACTCTACAGAAACATCTCAACACACAAACAACACAAACAAACAAATACAACCACACAGGCGTATACAAACTCAAATGTAACACCTCAACAACTTCTACATAGGACAGACAGGCAGATCATTTCAAACATGTTACAAAGAACACATCACAGCCACAACAAAATTACAAAACACCTCCACATATGCAGAACACATCACAAATGCTAACCACACCCACAGAGACATCAACACAGACATGGAAATACTACACATCCAACCAAAAAGCCAGAAACTAAACACACTAGAACAATATGAAATATACATACACACAAAAACACACCCCAATGAAATTCTCAACACACAACTCAACTTCAAAACGCACACACTCTTTGACTCTACACTATACCACAGCAACACACCCTCAAGGAACCAGAACAAGTGGCGCCAAGACCAACAACGACCAGTTCTGAAGATGACCCATAAATAGGTCGAAACATGTAAAAGAGGTACGTTGAAATTTAACACAGGAAAGTCTTACCATACATATTCCGATATTTTTTGTAGGAATGATATTCCTTAAAATGAAATATTTCAACTTTAAATTATACAGAAACAAGTTGGGTAGTTCGTTTGGAAGAGCGTACGAAAAAAATACGTGACGTTGAAAAATGAACACGCCATTATTATCGAGACCTCGAAAAGCATGATATTGTGACGTCAATAACTCGCAGGTACTTCGATAACTTCGATAACTATGTACCTTTTTGATCGTTTTAAGTAAACTCGATGGTTTATTGTTTAAAATTTCATTATTTGAACCATATCATTTCCTATACACAAGTCCCACATTACTGACACCATTCATGACCTTCAAAGAAACATAACACAACTGTATTAATAACTCAAATGAAGATAAAGTACAATTGAAGAGCAAATTTTCAAAAAAGACTTTGTCCACAAAAGAAAAAATTTGAACATAACTTCGTTTTCCCGTTAAAAGGATCATCTGCACATTTCAGTACACTCATACCGATTAAAAAATGTGTGTCCCCTGTATAACACAATGTAAAAATTCAGGTGCTTTTAAAAAACAATTATGTCCACAAACTTAGTATTGGAAGCCCTTGGTTGTAAAGGACTTAGATCTTTTACTTACCCATCTACAAAGCACTTCAAGATAAAAACTTCATCACACCTTATGTGTTTGTAAATCGGCACGTTTCTTGGAAGCGAACGATAAGAACATCTGCTTCCTGGAAGAACAGTTGCTAGGGACTGAGGATAACTGGCAATTTTTTTTCACCGGCAGAGCAATTGTTTTGTAGCTAGTGTAGAGTCTCTCTCACTCCCCACGATGAGTTTCCGGTCAGGCCATATGTGATGAGCCAGTCGTGTGCTTCTTTCCTCGTAGTCCCTGTTTCTATGCCATTCATGCGCGATTGCTATTCAATATACTATTCATTCACAAGCACTGAACAATGTCCACCTGTTTTTCGGTGAGAATTTCAACTTAAAATTTTTATTTCCTCCTGAAATGAAATACAAGACAAAAAAAAGCACAAACTAAAATTCGATGTTCTCGCAACAGTAATGTTGTACGGATGTTGATTTTGAACTGAATTTCAGGAGGGGGCACTACAATAAGGTTACCATATATATATATATATATATATATATATATATATATATATATATATATTTTACTTTTTCCGGGGACAGATACTCACA
This sequence comes from Periplaneta americana, assembly GCF_040183065.1. NCBI lineage: Eukaryota > Metazoa > Arthropoda > Insecta > Blattodea > Blattidae > Periplaneta > Periplaneta americana. The sequence goes on from NC_091120.1 coordinate 150,801,096, forward strand.
TACGAAAAAAAAAATAATTTTAACATTTGTTAGTTCGCCATTCACTTGTATTGTTTTTATATGCTTCAAAGAATTGAAATGTTCATTCTACGAAAGAGAGAGAGAGAAATAAATCGTCCGGCCTTAATTAAGGATGACCACGAGGATCCGGAAATTAATAGCAAATAAAATATAATGAATTAAATATGAATATTGTTATAAAAATAAAATGTAATAATTAAGCACCACTGATTATCAATTATAAAATAAAATCTTAACGGATGATCTTAAAATTATACTTATAAATAAAAGATTTTATTCAAAATTAGCATATTCTTAATTAAGACCTTCTGAGTGGTATAAATGAAATTGTACAATCTGCAGGGAATCTTTACGAATTTTCGAGATAATTTTTTGAATATCAAAAGATGGTATTGATAATTGTTTTAAAAAAAGTTATGTAAATTTTGGTAAGGAACTCCGAGCACCAAAAAATAAACCTATCACTGACCAATTGAAGAGAGGGATATTATACTTGGCACTAAGGTAGGGAATAAATGGACCTCTTTTCATAATCAACCTGTTGAGCTTGGTTTAAATCTCTCTCCATGCGTATAGTTGGATTATGATAATAGCCTTTTGTTGTTACTTTACCACTCAAATTACTGGTACTTTTCAGAAGACTGAAGTTTTTAAGCAGATATTTTCTGGTTCCCAGTTATGTACAAATTCCTGACAGGTTATGTTGAAATTGGTTAAGATAGCAAGTATGGCTCGAACAGTTTCTAAACTCATTCTCGATTTTTGAGATCTCCACATTATGTTCAATGAAGGAAAAACTCTCTCCACTGAAACATTACTTCCAGGGAGATACAGAGTTAGTTCAATCAACTTCTGGAGCTGTGCACAGGATGAGCCTGTCATTTCCTCAGAATATGAAATTAAAAATATCAGTCGATTTTGAGCAAATATCAGCATTTTCTTCATTCCACTTTGCTATTTTCTGTGGGAACATTTTTCTTCAAGCAAAAGAATTTCATCACATAAATTATTTCATTCTTGCCGATTCCATCTATATTTGAAGAAAAATAATGGACTATCGCTTCAATTTTTTTCTTTTTGGAGGAGATCTCAGCAATATACTTTCAACAGTAGGCCTATTTTATCTTGCGAATGAATATTCAAAGCAGTGAGATATTTAACAGCATTTTCATAAAATTATAATAATTAACACTGAAAATCCGGGGATCACTGGGAACAAAATTATTACATTCGGGGAAATTCCGGGGATGGATTTTGAACGGGGACAAAAAGTAAAATTCAAGGACTTTCCCCGAGAAACAGGGACGTCTGGTAACTTTACACTACGACCCAGCACTGCGACCATTCAAGGTCTGTAGTCTTAACCATCAAGCTATACGCATTCCCAAACCACACCAACTGACTACACTAAAGTTCGCTGCTTACCCAGATTTTGAGCAGACAACTCCACTCGTTCCTGCGTCAACACCCTCTGTGCGTCGTCAGTTGGCGTTACGAGAATGCTATGGAATGATAATGAAATGGAGAGATATTGACGGAATGATAATAATATAATAATAATAATAATAATAATAATAATAATAATAATAATAATAATAATAATAATAATAATCCATCCTAATCCCGGTCGGGGCAAGTTATCTGGTTGAGGTTTTTTTCCGGGGTTTTCCCTCAACCCAATACGAGCAAATGCTGGGTAACTTTCGGTGCTGGACCCCGGACTCATTTCACCGGCATTATCACCTTAATTTCATTCAGACGCTAAATAACCTAGATGTTGATACAGCGTCGTAAAATAACCCAATAAAATAAAAAAAATCCATCCTATGCCGAGACTAAGAGGAAGACAGAAAATAGGAAAGATTGGAGAATGCTGGGTTTGCAGTGAAAGATCTGCCCTTGGGCAGAACACTTATGTTATGTATGTATGTATGTATGTACTGTATGTGTATGTGTGTATGTATGTATGTGTGTAAAAATGAATTATGTTAATTTTTCTGTGACATGTAAACAATTCTTTTCTTGTCCGCTTAATAGCAGGGCTACATGCGTTATAATAATAATAATAATAATAATAATAATTATTATTATTATTATTATTATTATTATTATTATTATTATCATCGGAGGACTGACTGTTGATATTTGATATTTATTATTTATAGTTCACAGAAAAACGTACATACAGTACATATAATCATTTTAAAAACTTACATCTACACATTTTATAATTTTACACATAGATATACAATTTTAATACCATTTCTAAAATTAAATACTTAATATAAGATGTTTTATTTTGCACTTGCAAGACTCAACTCACTTCAGTATGTTGTTACAATTTGTATTTGTTCACTTGCTTAAGTTGTACCTCACGTTTAAGTCTCAAATGTGCAGCTAGCATAATATATAAATCTTCCATTATTCTAGTTATCATCCATTCCTCTTTCGCTACAGAAATACTTATACAGTTCGTATAAGCTCTGTCTGATTGGCAAGCCTTCATTTCTTAATTTAATTTCATAGTATTCTTTTGACATTCCTTCAGAACTATTGAATTTCGAAATAAAAAAGATAGTTAAGTAGTTTCTAACCAAGTCGAAAATGTTATTATCGGTGAGTCTTGAAAATGCATAGCTGCCAAAATTTAATTTACTTGTTAACTCAGTAACTTTATTTTCACTTAATAACTCCATTTTTTATTTTAGCACTTTTCTCTGCGATTTTAGTTTCAGTGTATTTGTTCATTATAAAGAGATGCTGGCTTGTGAAGGATTGACTGTTATTCACAGCTTATTTCATTCCTTTCATTAGGTACATTTAATGTTTATAGAATATTGCATTTATGTAACCTAATTCAATTCACTCAGTTCCCTTAGAGACATTAAACGCAATCATATGGATTTCTTCAAATTCCCTATCACTTTTTGTTAGTGGATAAGGCTACTATTGAGAGTTCGAATTAATTTGGGTTCAGGAGGTTCAGGTAGAAAATTACGACTATAGATATTTGAGAAATAAGATAATCTGTAAGAATTTTACTGCAAACTATGTTTTTCTGTTTAGCAGTTCATTCAACCAGACTAAAGGGGAAGTAGACCGTTATCAAGAACGTTATCAATAATATGTTATATACCCAGAAGGACTATAAAAATAATTTTACTGGCCGGCGATTTGAAAACCACTGATTTACAACATAAAGTGAATATTGAAATTTACGATGAATAAAGAAGGCAAATGAAGAGGATAAAGAGAACTTAAAGAAGAAGTAACAGAAGGTGAAGGAAACATGCAGTTTTAATTAATTATGTTTGTTTATTTCTGTTGAATCGATTGAAATAGTAAATGACATCACATCAGCCAGTTTGTATTGCTAGTCCCTTGTCTAGACATATTACTAACTTACTCAGGCATATTGCATCATGCTACGTGTTATGTGTAATCTATGCAGTCATTTACACCGACATTTCAATGTCGCGGCTTCCGTTTCTACGGCAATTTAATGACAGAGTTGAATTATTGAGAGCTCTGAGAAACATCCAGATTGAAGGTCTCTTAGACAAAGGCATCTTTGTCTCCTAAATGCCAATTTAGTCATGATTATTCATTCATGAGACTAATGTCCAGGATTTATACATTTCAAACACACAGAAAACAAAGAAGTCAGTGAGAAAATAAGAAGAAATATTACAAGTTTTAATGACATCAGTGATAAAGAAAAAATTAACAGATTTCAGAAAATGTGTAAGACAATTTATTATTATTATTATTATTATTATTATTATTATTATTATTATTATTATTATTATTATTATTATTATTATTATTATATTTTTACCTGGCAGAGTTAAGGTCTCGAGGTTTTCTTTTCCACTCAACCAGATCTACGATATTAAATACAAATGCATAAGTAATATACAGGCAAAGAGAGTGAAAAAATTACTTTTCAAAAACATAAAAGTGATGAAACCCTGTTAAAGAACTTGTCTATATTTACAGCTATCGATTTCATGTAACAATTGCGGTGAATACTTTCAATATTATGAACATTACTTACTTACTTACTTACTTACTTACTTACTTACTTACTTACTTACTGGCTTTTAAGGAACCCGGAGGTTCATTGCCGCCCTCACATAAGCCCGCCATAGGTCCCTATCCTGAGCAAGATCAATCCAGTCTCTATCATCATATCCCACCTCCCTCAAATCCATTTTTAATATTATCTTCCCATCTACGTCTCGGCCTCCCCAAAGGTCTTTCTTCCCTCCGGCCTCCCAACTAACACTCTATATGCATTTCTGGATTCGCCCATACGTGCTACATGCCCTGCCCATCTCAAACGTCTGGATTTAATGTTCCTAATTATATCAGGTGAAGAACACAATGCGTGCAGTTCTGTGTTGTGTAACTTTCTCCATTCTCCTGTAACTTCATCCCTCTTAGCCCCAAATATTTTCCTAAGCACCTTATTCTCAAACACCCTTAATCTCTGTTCCTCTCTCAAAGCGAGAGTCCAAGTTTCACAACCATAAAGGACAACCGGTAATATAAATGTTTTATAAATTCTAACTTTCAGATTTTTTGACAGCAGACTGTATGATAAAAGCTTCTCAACCGAATAATAACAGGCATTTCCCATATCTATTCTGTGTTTAATTTCCTCCCGAGTATCATTTATATTTGTTACTGTTGCTCCCAGGTATTTGAATTTTTCCACCTCTCCAAAGGATAAATTTCCAATTTTTATATTTCCATTTCGTACAATATTCTCGTCACGAGACATAATCATATACTTTGTCTTTTCGGGATTTACTTCTAAACCTATCTCTTTACTTGCTTCAAGTAAAATTCCCGTGTTTCCCCTAATCGTTTGTGGATTTTCTCCTAACATATTCACGTCATCCGCATACACAAGCAGCTGATGTAACCCGTTCAATTCCAAACCCTCTCTGTTATCCTGGACTTTCCTAATGGCATACTCTAGAGCAAAGTTAAAAAATAAAGGTAATAGTGCATCTCCTTGCTTTAGCCCAAAGTAAATTGGAAAAGCATTTGACAGAAACTGACCTATACGGACTCTGCTATACGTTTCACTGAGACACATTTAAATTAATCGAACTAGTTCCTTGGGAATACCAAATTCAATAAGAATATCATATAAAACTTGTTTCTTAACCGAGTCATATGGCTTTTTGAAATCTATGAATAACTGATGCACTGTACCCTTATACGCCCATTTTTTCACCATTATCTGTAGAATACAAAATATCTCATCAATAGTTGATTAATTCTTGAATTAATTCTGCTGGAATTTGATCGTTACTTGGAGACTTATAATTTTTCAGATTTTCTATCGCAATTTCGATTTCAGAAAGTGTGGGTTCGGATATAAATGGCTCAGCAGTTTGTATTTCAATTTCGTCCCATATTATGAAAAAATTATTTATGCCATTTAATATTATGAACATTAAATGACATAAATAATTTTTTTAATGAAAAGTCAAATTATATCATCCTCTCCTGTTGTTGTTTAGTCAATTGTCCGAAGACAGGTCTAAACCTCACAAGTGATACCAACACACCAACATGGCACCACTTATGAGACAACTATACCAGGAGATAATGGGGTTGGGCGGCTAGTTTCTTTCCCCCTCGCCGATTAGCTACATATTATATAATCGACTTCAGAAGCATGCAAACGATTGTTCTTCCTCTGATACAAATCGTCAAGTGAGATGTAAGCTTACTGCCTGATAATAGATGTAGGCCTACTGTACATATCAGCCAGAACCTCAACCAGATGCAACTCTCCGCTTAATTACCAAATGATTATTTTTTTCACGATTGAGCATGAAATTCGTTCTTTGTATTTAAATTATTGTATCTATTAAAAGTTCTGAGCTAAATGTAATCAATTAAGCTTCATTAAGATATGAAGAAATATTCTGAAAGTCTTGTTACAAGAGAGAAAAATGGTAACTTTTGATATGAAAGGTTTAGTGCAATCCAAATAGGCTATATTGATGAATGCTTCAAAGATATAACGGAGGAATAAGAGAGTTCGCAGACCACATTCTGGAAACTTACATCTCACAGTCAGAAGGAGCCCTCTTCCCTTCATTTCATTTTCATTTTCATTTATTATATTCCAAAGATCTTACATGAGCAATGAAGCTTTAAGATGTGGAACAAGTCAAAATTTTACAATATTACAATTACAATTTTTACAGTTTTATAATTTTGTAATTTTCTACAATTTTTTACCATTTTTTACAATATTTTGGGGAGCTATAGTGAGATGATGTGGGAGCTATAGTGAGATGATGTGAGGCCCGAGGATTCGCCAAAAGATTACCCGGCATTTGCCTTGTGGTAGGGGAAAACCTCGGTAAAAACCCAACCAGGTAATCACACCAAAGGGGGTTAAATGAAGTGAGGCTGAGGACTCGCCATAGACCATCCAGCTTCAGTCCCACGGCTGGGGAAAACCTCGGAAGAAACCATGCAATGAGACCAAATGGGGGATCCAACTCAAGCCCGAGCGCAGCTCCGGATCAGCAGGCCAGCGAGTCTGCCGACTGAGCTACATCGATGGCTCTACTAAAAATATAGACATAGCCAGTCAGTGATATGGGTACAACAATAATCATCAATAATTAGACTATCACAAAGAACTCTGAATATTTCTATAGGGAACTCAACAGTCTTTTTAGCGCCAGCCATCCGAATATTTGTAATGTAATTAAAGATATAAACAAACACAGTACGACACTCGTGTGCCTCTTAGACACCAGGAAAAAAAAAAAGAATAAGGTTATCTCGCAAATAATTATTTTTATGAAATAAAATACTTGCTCTTAAACAACAACATATAACACGACTTCAGTTTTGTTTGTTTTAAATTCCTCCTTATTTATAGGAGTCAGTATTTGATGTTTTATACTGATTGTTATTTCAGGACATATATCTAACTGAACCTAACAACATTCTAACCATATTTTAACCATACCCGTAATATAATTATTATGTGTTTTACACCACTTAATCAAACTCCGTATTAGGTATACTACAAAAAAAAATAAAAGCTAGCTAGACTTATATTATTAGAGGAAGTGTTACAAATATGGAATACCATTTTATTTTTTCGTTTTGGAACCTATATGTTTTGTATACTGAATGTAAAGTACCGTCCTGTTTGTTGCTGAATGTCCCTGTGAATGGTACACTGGACTTAGAAGAATTTCGTAAAATGTTATAAAATGTTTGAAAAACAATTCTTCAAAATATAACATTTATTTAATAAAAATGGAAGTACAAATATGGAATACTATTAACAATATACAAGATTGACAAAATTGCAAAGTCAAAATTACCTCTATTAAGAAAAGTACAGAACAAGCATCCAGCATCTTCATTAGAATATGTTTTCCCAACCATAATACTAATTTCAGATGAATCGTCTCTCACATCTTTTCTCGAACTTGTTTTATTACTTCTTGCATTGCCTTTTTATTCCACTGTTTTATAAATTTGTTGGAAGGTGAGGTTTTCCCTCCTCCTACAGGTGCCAACGCTAACAACGAAACAGAAAACCATGGTATGCTAATAATAGACCTACTAGTACCGTATTTCATATTTTTGTGACACACTGATGTAAGTCATAACCTCAAAATATTTCAGAATTTTAAAACGAAATCAATTAAACATACATTGCTATAAACGTAGATTATTTCTATTTAAGAATATACATCATTAATATTTCCAACACTGAAGAATAACAATGTATATTCAAGAAAAGAATTTACCACCAAAAATTTTTACTTTCCTTGAAAACGCATTCATGATAAACATTTCAACAGTTCAGCTTGTAATTTAAAGTAACACATTCCCGCGAAAGAGAATATCAGTGCGTAGTAATTTGGAAGGCTTCCGCTAGAATACAACTCGTCTCAGGTCGTATGTCACACTATTTCATATTTGTATCTCATTTATAACATTTTCTCTACATGACTTCCTTACGTTCCAGTATTTGTGCATGTATAGCTATTACTGACAGATGTAAGCCTTTAAATGGAAAGGAAAATGTTGGTTAATAAAGATACGTTCCGACTTCTCAAGTAAAGAGAAGACAATTCTCCGTATCTCTGTTGATACAAAGAAGAGGCAATTTACCTACCTTTCTGAAGTGGGCAGACAATTTACCGTCTCCTAAAACACTCGGTACTCAATTTAAGGCTGGTTCACAATAAACCGGGAACGGAAACGAGAACGAGAACGGAAATATTGTTAAAATAAATGTATTTAAATGTGAGCATTCACAATCAACGAGAAGCTTACTGGAGTCCGGGAACGGGAACGTGAAAGTTAATTGTAAATGCTCACACTTAAATACATTTATTTCAACAATATTTATGTTTTCGTTCTCGTTGTCGTTTCCGTTCCCGGTTTATTGTGAACCAGCTTTTACAGGAGAATGAGTGGACTTCGGAGCTGTTCTGGAAGTTTTGGTAACGAGAAAAAATTCCGCTTCTGTTAGGGACTGAGCCGAGAATTTTCCACTCCATAACCAGTTGCTTTACCGAATGAGCTATAGGATCACTTGGCAAGTCACTAATAACAGCAATAAAAAGGTACGGACCCAGTTTCAGTCCTTGATATACTGTAATCATATCTAGTAATGTAGAAGAGAAGCTTCTGCGTGAAGTTATAGCCGAGAAAATTTGTGAGATAAAGCATAACAATACTTGCAATGGCAAGTAAATGGATTTGAAAGTGATATGAAATAAATTTCAGCTGCACTACCAATCTTTGTATTTAACCTCATTTTCGTTCGTTGAGAAATTTGGTGTTACTCGTTCGTTTCGCTTTTTCCTCGTTTACGAAATATGACTTGAAAATCGTTGCTACTTATGCCGCTTCTTGCGCATCCATGCAATAGCTTCCTCTGACACAGACGTGACCATGAGCAGTAAATCTTCGTCATGTGGTCAAAATGAGACTAGACTATCGTGTTTATATGACGCTAAAGTTTTCGCAAACTTTGAGAAGAATATCAGGTAATATCATGTGGAACCTCGGCCTCAACTCGTTCAATACTATCTCCAGACTACCAATTCCAACGACGCTAATTAACTTAGTGGCTGATATTGCATAGTTAAGCTTAAATAACCAATTAAAAGAAGTACACTTAATAATCACTGTACTTAGTGATGTAAATATTCCTGAAGATTGTCCCCTTATTAAACAGCTTATTGACTCCGCCAACTTTTATAATTTATTGTACTGATACAATTAACACTCAATTCTTATTCTGATCGGCAGATAAACTAATTTCTGCTTAAATAGCCACAATTTACCCCACGCAGTTCTTCACTAAATTCTCCAAGTAGATGTTGAACAGGGTAGATGATAAAGGGCATCTTTGTTGTACTCCTCTCCTTGTTTCACTTCCATCTGACAATTCTTCTCCTATCCTGACTTTGATTCGTTGTTTCATATAAAGGTTACAGAACAGAGAAGAGTTCGGGGCAGAATAATATACCAGATTATAGACGACATTAAGATATATGGATCATATGCAGAGACAAAGAGGAAAGCAGAAAATAGGGACGATTGGAGAATGCTGAGTTTGCAGTGAAAGACCTGTCCTTGGACAAAAAAATTATGAATGAATTAATTATTTCACACTTACTATTTTGTATTACACGAAAAATGTACACGCACAATAAAAATGGATGAGAGTTTAAAAATAAATTTAATCTGGAAATTAACTACACGAAACAAATTCTCAGACGATCCTAATCCACAACACATAATACAACGCAAAACTTCGCGCTTATTTTGAATGACTCGGAGTGGCTGAATAATGAATGCTTAGTAAAGAATAAAAGGTGGAGTTCACAGGTAGGTTATAACGAAGTCGGGGAATCACAAAAACACACCATATTAATGATTTCCTCAATCAATAATAACTAATTCTTGCAAAACGATATGAATCCTTCAGCTCCACTTGAAAAAAACAATGTTGTGACAATTTATATTAGAACAGTATAGTTGTCACAAAACGATATTAGCGTTTGTTTTAATCATTATCAATGTTACATATTATTATAGTAAAGCAAACATGACAATGACTCTTGTTTTCGATCAGTATTGACAGTCATCAAAAGTTAGAGAACTTTTTTTACTTGGTTATTTAACGACACTGTATCAACTACAAGGGTATTTAGTGTCGATGGGATTGATGATAGGGAGATGATATTGGCGAGATAAGGCCGAGAATTCGTCATAGATTACCTGTTCGGCAGGCAGACGTCTTAGCCGACAGAGCTACACCGTGGCTGTTAGAGAACTTATGACTTACATTTGATAGACCGGTGGCCAATGAGGGCTGTGTGAGCTATCACTTGTAGTTCTAAAGGCTGTAAGGAAGGACAGCAAAGGAAGTAAAAATTTCTTCAGATGGAAAATTTTCGGAAAATACAGGGGAACATTTTCTGAAATAGGTACATATACAGCTGTCGAGTTTGTAAGCAAGAGAGAGAAGATAGTTACAATTTGAGCAGGCAGAAAATTTCCGAAAAAAATGTATGGGAAATGTTTCAATTTAGAAAATCCTGGGGGAAAATTTTCCTTCTTACATCACTACATGTACGCAGTCTTTCATACTAGGATTCGAACACGGATCGTCTTGATATGTACGTAGACAAAAATCCCACTGCTTCAGCAACAGTGGAGAGCTAAATGAAATCGTATACGTGGTAATAGTAAAATTACGACTCCTCTCGCCTCCGTGTTACTCCCCCAACATGTTTTCGCTTCTTTTTATTTCATCTATAAAAACCATGCAAGTCAAACCCGTAGCATTTCCTGCTGCGATGAAGTCGATTTACGAATCACGTTGCGAGCAAAATCGTCTTCTATTTTGCATCAGGTGCGTTCATTATCCAAGTGTGACGTAACAATCCAGTCTAGACTTATGTGGGAGGAGAAACAGGTTGCCATAGACACCGGGAGATCAACAAAATAATAAAACCAAATCAACATTGGCAAAAAACGAAAAAAGTAATGGTTCCTCCAAACCCTGCCCGGCTGGTGTAGACCAATCAGCTGATTTTGTCTCATGGCTTTCCTCAATTCCATCACCTAATTAGGATTTCCGGTGCTTCGAGATGATCTTGCAGTTGTAGAAAGGTTGTTGTTCTCAGAAATGGCGTCCAGTTTTCCAAGGTTGGCAGCCAGCTTGGAGTCCCCCCCTTCTCTCTCTCTCTCTCCTTGACAGGTTGTTGCCGTGACGGGAGTCGCCCATAGTACACTAGCTTCCAACAAAGCTTTAGGACCCCCAGTACAGTTACATTCATAAGTGGAGGACCAGGAAACTTTGCACTTTAGAGAGAAGTTGTTTTGCTTCCTCTAGAGGAGCGACTGCTTATTACGGGTGAGAACGATGATTCAACTGTTACCGAACTGCGGCTTATGTTCCTGTTACTTAATCGACGCTCTTTTTTACCTGACCAGAAATTCAGTACTAAAGAAACAAGTACGTAATGGAGTGTAGATGAAAAAAGGAAGGAGTTATTTCTGTCGTTAAAACGGTAGGTATTACAAGAGCCTGTGTTTAGTACCTGGTAAAGAAAGTACTTTGCATTAAAAATGTGTGGATTATTCAGAAGATGTGTAGCTTGGATATTGTTAATGATTAGAGCTCTGATATTAGCCTTTTTGCTTATTTCATTCCTGTGTACGTAAGTTAAGGAATTTAATCCAAAATCTATGTTAGATCATTTAAAACGCTCTGTAGTGCCTATAAATGCCTATTATGGGACAACAGCTTATTTTAGGAAAAGGTACCTAGGGTTTCTACCAAAAGTGTAATGACATCCCTTCACTCCTATCCTAATAGGCCTAATTATGTTAAGGAATTAGGTACAGCTTAAAGGAGTCAAATTTTGGAAATATTCAACATTGTTTTCCTCTATTACTGTATCTTGTACAATAATGAAAATTGGTATGTGTAAAACACTGTCCTTCTGCTATACGATAAACATATATTTACGATTTAAAAAAAATTATTCATATTTCTTTTCAAAATTCAAAATTTACTTGCAGTGATGAAGCGTTTCCCTCATAACTAAAAAATTATCCAACGTTCTGTGATGAAATTTTTTGTGTGTATGCTTGTCATATCTACAATATAATGCAAAATCGCTTTTCTATCTTTGATAAAAAATAATTTCATTTAAAAAATGGTCAAATAACAGTATTTTCTTCCAACACAAAATTAAAAAGGTATTATTTTTTTAAGGAATGTAGTTGAATGAGCATGATATTGCAAACAGGAGTTTCAGCAATAAAATAAAAGAGAGAGAACATGAAAAAGTTAACAAGTTTATGAGTCATGAGGGAAACGCTTCATCATTGCACAGTGTACTGCCACCATTTTGAATTTTGAAATAATCGTAAAAATATATTTTTTTTTTTTTTTATTTAGCAGAAGGACAGTGTTTTACACATACCAATTTTCATTATTGTACAAGATACAGTAATAGAGGAAAAAAAATGTTGAATATTTCCAAAAAAGTTTACTGCTGTAAGCTGTACCTAACCCCTTAAAATCCCTGATCTTTATTCAGGCACAAAATGCATTGAAAAATGAAGTTTTTGCTGCAGCCCCAATCTCTATGTCTTTCAAACTGTGGATTATATAACTTTTTTCTTTCTGTTATGAAAACTTATTGAAAATTTCCATTGTTTGTAAGAGAAAAATTAATATTACGCCAGAATAGATGTACTCAGATCAATGAATTTTTAGATAGAGTTAGACAAAACTGAAAATCTTCTTGTGAAATTTTTTATTAGTTTTTGTTTAAAAATACTGTGGCAGCTTGTTCACGCATTGTAATCCAGATCTTTTCTTTCTTTTATTTAGGAAAAACTGCCATTTTATAAAATTCTTTTGAGTTTATAATTCGCTGCAAATTGACCCGGAACCACCGCTTTACATAATAACATTTGGAGTTGATATCACTGGTTAATCAGTATAGTCCCTTCATTTTAGCAAACAGTTCTGGAGTTTGCTACAAGTGTGAAAAAGTTAGATTTCTTCCTTGAAAAAAAGTGAAAATGGTTCGAAATTCAGGAGTGTGGACGTGCAGTAGCAGATTACTTGAATGTGGAAGAATGACTTGAGATAATATCTCACCCTCCCAAAATTCATTGATCTAAGTACATCCATTCTGGAGTAATTAATTGTTTTCCTTTAAAAATGTAATTTTTCATTAAGTTTTCATCATAAAAGATTGTTACATAATGCACAGTTTGAGTGATAGAGAGATTCGATTTTCAGTAGAAAAAACTTCATTTCTCACAGGCATTTGGTCCGTTTATAAAAATCAGGGGGTTTCATATAAGTGTGAGGACAAGAGTGAAACATCTGTTTAGTAGGAGTGTCCTTAAACTTTTGGTAGAAGCTGACTTAGCATCTACTTTGAAACATTTTGTATGTTACATATTTCAGTCTTCAGAGTTTTGTTCAAAGTTATAATAAATTACCAACTGTTGTTGTTGCCTCTAGCATTCCATTATTGAGGTAGTATTCTTCCAGATATGCGCGGTCGTAACGAGTCTTTCCAAAATAGACAAACATGACGTTAGATTGGCCGGTTGTCGGTTTCTTCTCAGTTTTCTACTGCTACTCGGAGCACACTGTCGCTTTTAATCTGTTTACCTATGTATTCGGTATGTTAGCAACCTCTATAATACCAAAAGAAAAGCATTCAACAAGTATGTTAATGAAAGAGTGAATTGGTAGGAACCAAGATTTCACAACAGAAGTGAGGATTTTTCTGACAATACTGTGGAAAGGAAGTAAGTTGTAGGCCTACTACATCTTTGTGTTTTTATATTTCTGACAATTTTTCAAAGTATGAAATAGCGAAACCACTAGTTAACATATGCATTCATAATGTGGAGGTAGCGGATTATATTAATGTAAAGTTTCTCCTCTGACATTATTAAGTACTCGCGTCGGGTCTGTATGACCCGAGTGTTTTTATGACCCGAGTGTTTTTTCTTTCCTCTGTTTTCTTTGCTGGAAGGTAATATGAAGAGTGCTGGTGGTGTGTAATTTCTTCTATTGTTGAAATCTTTGAAACGGTCTGGCTGTAGTCATTGTTGAGTTTATCATTTAGCCCCAAGAGCTGTTTATATGTGATTTGACCCGACGCGAGTGTGGGCGTTCTCCTAAAAGGCAGGAAGATTTTGTGAATAACTTAGATTTCTTTATTTATGCGTAAGTATTATTTGACGTAAGCTTTATATTATATTCTTCACATTTTCCGCGTTCATTTCAGCTATATATGCAGGTCTTTTTATTATTATTTCCAAAGAATGTCAAAGAAAGCAGTAACAGGCGAAGAAATTGCAGAGAAGTCGAAGTCGAGGGAATTACTAGTAACAGACGAAATTGCAAGGGAGTTGAATACGATTCTCAGTAATGCACTAATGATAATGACGATGGTGAATCTGTGGGGGAACTTTATGAGCTTGACGATGTCATAGATGAAGACACAGGTTCCTACAAAAAGCCAGAAATTGTGATGTTTTATAACTGTACCAAGGGTGAAGTTGATTCATGTGACCAATTATTGTGTAGCAACTATAGTGTTGGACGTAGAACAAGAAGGTGGCACTGGCAGTGTTCTTCCATTTCATAAATGTTTCAGCACTCAATTCATATGTTGTTTATTATAAGATGAATACTAGAGAGAAGATACAAAGAAGAATATTTCTGAAGAACCTGGCTAAAGAACTTCTTATGAAAAACGTTGTCAGGAGGATGAGTAATCCTCATGTAGCACGCAGTCTCAGGGCAAGAATAAAAATATTCCTAACGGAGAGAGGCGTTGAAGTGCCACCGAAAGAACAACAAAATCAAGAAACAAGAAGTGGACCAGCATCTCAGAAAAGGAAGAGATATCACAGTTGCCCTAGCACAAATGATAATAAGCATTCAACACAATGTGCTGCTTGTTTGGGACATGTATGCAAAATTCACTGCAAAGTTGTTTGCACAATAAGTGGAGAATAAGCCAAGAAATGAAGCACTGTTTTGTTTTACGTCTGACTGAAGCCAGCAGTGCTTATTGGTTTGCGGTGACATCTTAGGAATCGATGTAACAATTCAGAATGAACCCCTTTGAAGGACAGTCACTGCAGTAGCCTTTAGGTACAGTGATTTTTTATTACAAACTCAGTCAACATTTTTCAAGAATGTTTCCAAATCTAGGATAATAGTAGGAGTTTGTGTACTCCTCCAGAAGAGGACTGTAATAGTCTTTATGTACCATTATTATGAACCTAACCTTAAAATTTTTCAATCATACCTCGTAAAGAAACAGTATGGTTATAAAATTTCAAAGTCATGTTTTCACTTTTCTTTAGTTGAGATTTACAGATTTCATTGTATTTAGATAGTTTTCATGTTTTAAAGTTGAGATTTACAAATTTCATTGTATTTGATTATGTTCAATATAAATAATGTACAGTTCAGAATAAAAATATTTCATTTACTTCAGTTTAAACATTTTATTTACCCCATAATTTTGCCATGAACCCACGTCCACATCTTAGTTTGTGTCAATGGGTCAAATTGACCCGACGCGAGTGTTTATGTAACTTTCCACCAGGCGAGTACTTAAGGGTTAAATAAAATCAGGTTTATGAACATCAAGCTAGAAAAATTAAGCAGTACATTTTATTTTATTTCGGATACAGGAGTTAAGTAATATTTAACAAAGAAATTAACCCTTTTATTGGTTACGTATTGATTTAAGGAAACCGATTTAATAATTCATTTATTTCATTAGAAATTATATTAGTATTTGGACTGAATGATTGGCCCTATTTTTTTTACAGTTAAAACATGAAAAGAAGTGGCATTTAAAGTACAGAGTGATTCATATAAAACTGACACTTTTCTGTCTTTATTTACGCGTATTTCAACAAGTACGATACAACCATAATTTGTTATACCTCAAATGTAGGGTATCTTTGGCAGATTCCTAACTTAACTGGCAGCTCGTTGGAGGACTCTGTTATCAATAGAGCCTGGATGATCGGCAAAATGCCTTTTTTAATGGGGGAAGTAAATTATTATTTGCATAGATATAAATGTGATTTGGAGTAAATCAAAGTGTCAGGGCCAATTTTTATTTTGCTTATTTTGCCTTTTTAAGTTGTTTCTTACTAATAAAAGCCTTTTTTGTCATTTTATAGCAATATTTCTAGTTTATTTGCAATTTCCTAATTAATTGTAATGTAATATATATGAAATTTAAATATTTGAAACAATGACTAACTTTACTAACAACAGTAAATAAAAGTAATTTATTTCGTGCTTAATCTGTTAATAATCGTGCTTTAATACTATTGCTGTAATATGAATAATGATCGACAATCCACAGTTACAAATACAATATTGTCATGTCTTCACGATACCAACAATAGGTATAAGATCGGTTAGCTAGAATGCCTAAATTCAGTAAATTCAGCAAAGTAAACTTCATGCTTAAGTTAGTGAATTTGGTGCCCATGTGTTTTCAACCGATGGAACAGTTTCGTTATGTAAGGTTTGTGAAAAGATAGCTAATCACGAAAAAAAGTATTTTTATAAGTCAACATGTGTCACCTACGAAGTAGATATGTGAGTTATGTTGATATAATTTAAATTTATTACTAAACTATATTATTCCTTTTTAAAATTTATAATGCTTTTTTCAAAGATAATTGTGCCTCCTTTTTACGTTTTTATTGCCTTTTTGCCTTCCTTTTTAAACTTTTATAAATGCCTAAACATCCGGGCTCTAACTGTCTTCCGTGTGCCACGCAATTATTCTATAAAACCGTATATTTAAGTGAACTATTGTGTCCCATTTCAAGGGCCTGTTTCACAATGTTTACAATTTTTGTAAATTGTAAATTCTTATAGTGAACTGTAAACTTCTGTTGCACTCTCTCAGTTTGTAAAGTTGAACTTTACAAAGAAAGACTAACATTTTCAAATTAGATTTTGCATAATTTAAAAGTGTTTTGTTTCAGAATGAAGAAGTAACTTTACAAACGTGTATAATCGAGCGGAAAGAATTGAATGTTGGAGAATGTTGGGTTTGAATGAATGTTTGTAACATTATAAAAAGAGCTGAGGCAGATTCTAAAAACGATAAAGCGACTCATCAGCATAGACTAATAACCTGGAAAGAAGGAGATTTTAGTATTTAGCAGTAAGATGTTGTGACGACAGCGACGAAAGAGGTACTGTGTCTGAGAACAGGCGCAGTGTGATGCAGGTTTCGGTTGCCATGCTCTCGCTGTTACCCTGGTGACCGCGCGGTCCCTGACCTACAGGCACTCCCCAGCATGGTGTCACACCGCTAGTCCCGCCCCCCTCGTGTCACACACCGGTCCTAATTTATTTTTATTTACCTCTGTACTTCAAACAGGTTTGCTTCTGCACACATTAAGAAAGAAAACAGCACCAACCGGAAACTCGCACATGTTTGCGATGAGGTAACGTGACCGCAAACTTACTACGACTTGTTTATTCGCGTAACTCGCCCTAACCTGCATCTCATTTTACTCTTATTTTCCATTCACGATTCTAATGAAAACTACTGTATTTTGTATAGAGTAAATATGTAATTTTGCGAACCGATAAACTAACGAGCAAAACATGCGAAATGTAGAAGGATATTAAGTGTACACTGAAGTAAAGTAATGACTTTTTCAGGAAAAATATCATTTTTTTTATTTTGCTCTTAAAAATATCTAGCACCTCGCAAAATTTTAGAGATGTAGACCACTTATTTTGGCAGCCATTTTTAAAACTATGTGCTCTTTATTCTGTAGTCTCTACTGCTGTTTTGGGCATATTTGCATTTTTGCCCATGCTCGATACCTATCTCCTTCCACAAATTTTGTGGTAACTGCATGACATTTTCACACCCCTTCAATCTGTATTGTATGAAAGTTTGCATTGGTATCTCAACAGGATTTCAAAGGGATTAAAAATAAATAATTTGTAAGTCTTGACAATTCTTTTCGTATTTGAGCTACAGTAATGACCAGAGGGCGGATCAGAGTGACCAGGTTCCGTGGCTACATGTTACTGATGCAGAGAGCAGAATGTCTCGGCACGTGTTCCCAGGTACAGACAGTGGGTAAAAAATTATACAGTATGTAGTAGGAATATCACGTTGCGCAAACAGGTGGCGTATGCTACTACTAGTGAAAGCAAATGCGAAGTTATTATTTGGGAATACGAGGTATCCGATGAAGTACGCATAATAGTGGGCCTACAGTTTAACAGAGCAGTTAGGAACGAGCGTGTGCTATTGGTGTGTTATTTATAAACTGTCAGAATGTCTAAGGAAAAACGTGTACAAAGTGAAAAAAGTGAATGCTTGTAGATCAGTTCGGAGGTATTATCTTCAGCAGTGAAGGAGAAATTATTACGTGTAATATATGTAAAGTGACGTTAAGAGCTACGAAAAAAAAATGACAATTAGAAAGGCACTGCAACAGCAGAAATCACAGGGAATATATACAAGAGGGGTCCACACCTGTGGAGTAACGGTCAGCGCGTCTGGCCGCGAAACCAGATGGCCCGGGTTCGATTCCCGGTCGAGGCAAGTTACCTGGTTGAGGTTATTTCCGGAGTCTTCCCTCAACCCAATTGAGCAAATGCTGGGTAACTTTCGGTGCTGGACCCCGGATTCATTTCACCGGCATTATCACCTTCATCTCATTCAGACGCTAAATAACCGAAGATGTTGATAAAGCGTCGCAAAATAAGCTACTAAAAAAATTTAAAAGAGGATCCGTCAACATCGGATACAAAGGTAATTGTAGGAACACTTATATCTAACTCTACTGGAAAGAAATATTTACTAACGTGCTGTATTCTCTAATGCCATGGGTATTCTGTGTCCTACTGGTATCAGGTATAATAATGTACTTCTTTTAGTCACAGATGCTGCGCCCTATATGATAAAGGCGGCCATGGACATAAAAATAATATATCCTAAGTTGGTTCAACTTACTTGCTTAGCACATTGACTCCATGGGGTGGTCGAAGTAATTCGCTCTTCTTATAGTGACGTCGATAGTTTTGTAGGTAATGTAAAGAAATTTTTTCTGAAAGAACCTTCCCGAATGCAGAAATTCAAGGAAATCGCTCCCAAGGTTCCCCTTCCACCAAACCCCATAATAACAAGATGGGGTAGTTGGGTGGAGGCTGCCTTCTATTATGCCACATATTATGTTCAATTTGTGAAAGTGATCAATAGTTCAGATTCTACAAAGGCACATTTAATTGAAATAGCAAAATCCCTAATTTCAGATGGTCTTGCGAGCAGTTTAGATTTCATACAGAATAACTTTTGTCACTTACCGAAAGCCATAACGTTGTTACAAATATCTGATTTACACATGCCAAAGGCTATAAACATATAGAAGAAATATCTGTAAAACTTAAGGAAACCAAAGCTGGAAGTTACGAAAAAAGTGGAGGAGAAACTTCAGAATGTGTTAGCAAAAAATAATGGTTTTTCAATCATGTGTGGCGTGCGAGATACGTTGCTGCAAAAAACAAACAGAGCCCTCGAGATCAAACAGTGAAAGAAATATATCAGATATTGATATTGATATTCCTGATGTAGTATATTATTCGTATGCACCTATTACGTCTTGCGATGTCGAAAGGAATTTCTCACGATATAATTTTTGTTCAAGTGAGAGACGCAGAACGTCCACTTTCAACAATCTCCACATGTACATTATTGTCCACTGCAATGCACAGATTACGTAGTATTCACTTTACACTTACGTACAATGTAGTGTTTTATAACGGAGTACAAATTCACAGCCGTCATGTACAGCACAGTGTACGCATTCTTTTGACACAACTGTATGGACATTGCAGGTACGCGCCCGTTGTGTACTTCTGGAGTCATCGTCTATGCTTCAACATAAACAGACTATAGTAAATGGTTAGTAAACTTGTAAGAACAGTCACTCTGATCCGTCCTCTGGTAATGACATTTTTTTTTCAGACAAAACTAATGAACACACTTAAAATTTCCATCTCGTTTATTACTAATGACCAGACAGCGGATTTTTGTTCCCAAACGTACAGCGGATCGAGCAGTTTCTTCTGGTACATCTAGTACGTCACGTCGATGCATAACGTTAGCCATGGATGCATAAACAGGGTAGTATTGTAAGCAGGTACGCATAGACTATGAATCATAGTGCAATACAGGCGCTCCACCGCCAATGTTGTATATGTAAAACACCAAGTTACGACTACATTGTAATCTGATTTTAATACTAAGTTGCGTTTTCATTCAAACTTTTGTGTTAATATTATTTTAATTTATCAATCTATGTCATATTATATTTCATTTTGATCTGTATTTTGTATAGGCCTACGTGTAAACTGTAAATATTATTTGTATATAGATTTTCGTTATTATAATTGTGCCTTGTGACGTAGGAAGGACATTTTCTTAGCTTAATCAAATTTTTACTGACAGTTATGGTAAAAGATATGAATTTCATAATCTCAGAATATATATTTTTGTTTAACGGAGCTGATTTTGTTAAATGAATTAATTGTATATATTGTATTTATAGAATATAATGTGAATCATGTTTACTATTATGTTCTATAATATATATTGTATATACTAGTTCAGTACTATCATCGATCTAATTATATTTAATATAATATGTAGCACTAATATTTTGTAGAGCGCTAGTTTCGCAGTGTTAGTGTGTTTATGTGGTTAAAAAGTAGCTGGACAGACCAATTCAACTTAGTAGCAATCCCACTTACAATTGTCATGCTCCATTTTATTATTATTATTATTATTATTATTATTATTATTATTATTATTATTATTATTATTATTATTATTATTATTATTATTATTTTGAGACCGTAACAGGCCACTCGGCCTAGCACTTGTTAGGAAGACGACGACGATTATTATTATTATTATTATTATTATTATTACTATTATTATTATTATTATTATTATTATTATTATTATTATTATTGTGTACCGAATTAGGTTTTACCTTTCTTAGCGTCCTGACGTAAGCATTTAAGGTTAGAATTTGAACACATTTCTTAAAACAGCCTTAAGCTACAATTCAAGCAGAAGAAGAGATGGAGGGTGACCCAGGCAGCGGTGGATACAGCTGTGAAGCGGGAACGGGAAAGGTGTCTATTCCGTGAAGTGGAGATGATGGTGATGATGATGATGATGATGATGATGATGATGATGATGTTTATTTATTTAGCGTCGATAGAATTTGTCATAGTGAGATGGTATTTAGCGAGTGAAGCTGAATATTCGTCATGCGATTACCTGACATTTGGCTCACAGTTGGATAAAACTCCTGAGAAGGCCCAACCAAGTTATCAGTCCAAGCGGAAATCGAACCCACACCCAAGCACACCTCCTGATCAGCAGGCAAATGCCTGTGCTACTCCGGTGCCTTGGAGGGGAGTAACAAGTACAATATAGTAAATTTAGAAATGATTTGAGCAGGCACATGGAAGTAAATACGTCTCTTGATATTGAGGATTGTAGTGAATTTATATTGAAATTAGACTTAGGCCTATTACTAGACACATTTCTTGCAGCGTCTACGTCTGAAGTGCTAGCGGCCAAGTGTTGATGGATATTGTGGTGCACAAAGACCTTGCACAAGATTCTCCCCGAAGTACTCTCGTTTTCCTTTATCATTCCACCAGCACTCTTCACCTTCCCCTCATTTCATTTATCATCTGTAATTAGCAAAGGACGGATCAGAGTGACTGTTCTTACAAGTTTACTAACCATTTACTATAGTCTGTTTATGTTGAAGCAGAGACGGTGACTGCAGAAGTACACAACGGGCGCGTACCTGCAATGTCCGTACAGTTGGGTCAAAAGAATGCGTACGCTGTGCTGTACATGACGGCTGTGAATTTGTACTCCGTTATAAAACACTACTTGTATTTACGTGTAAAGTGAATACTACATAGACTGTGCATTGCAGTGGACAATAATGTACTGCGGAGATTATCGAAAGTGAACGTTCTGCGTCTTTCACTTAAACAAAAATTATATCGTGAGAAACTCCTTTCGACATCGCAAGATGTAATAGGTGCATACGAATAATACTATATCAGGAATATCAATATCAATATCTGATATATTTCTTTCACTGTGTGATCTCGAGGGCTCTATTTCTTTTTTTGCAGCAACACATCTCGCACGCCACACATGATTGAAAAACCATTATTTTTTGCTAACACATTCTGAAGTTTCTCCTCCACTTTTTTCGTAACTTCAGGCTTTGGTTTCCTTAAGTTTTACAGATAATTCTTCTGTATGTTTATAGCCTTTGGCATGTGTAAATCAGATGTTTGTAACAACGTTATGGCTTTCGGTAATTGATAAAAGTTATTCTGTATGAAATCTAAAGTGCTCGCAAGATCATCTGAAATTAGGAATTTTGCTATTTCAATTACATATGCCTTTGTAGAATCTAAACTATTGATCACTTTCACAATTTCAACATAATATGTGGCATAATAGAAGGCAGCCTCCAGCTAACTACCCCATCTTGTTATTATGAGGTTTGGTGGGAGGGGAACCCTGGGAGCGATTTCCTTGAATTTTTGTATTCGGGAAGGTTCTTTCAGAAAAATTAACATTGCCTATAAAGCTAATTGACGTCACTATAAGAAGAGCGAATTATTTCCGCCACCCTATGGAGTCAATGTGCTAAGCAAGTAAGTTGAACCAACTTAGGATATATTTTTTTTATATCCTTGGTCCCTTTATCTTATAGGGCGCAGCATCTGTGACTAAAAGAAGTACATTATTATACCTGATACCAGTAGGACACAAAATACCCATTGCATTAGAAAATACAGTTGTCATTGTAGTGTGGTTCACTTTTTGTATCGTCTCACACGTTAGTACATATTTCTTTCCAGTAGAGGTAGGTATAAAATGTTCCTACAATTACATTTGCATCCGATGTTGACGGATTCTCTTGTATGTATTCCCTGTGATGTCTGCTGTTGCAATGCCTTTCTAAGTGCCATTTTTTCGTAGCTCTTAACGTCACTTTACATATATTACACGTAATTATTTCTCCTTCACTGCTGAAAATATTACCTCCGAACTGGATATAAGCGTTCACTTTTTCACTTTGTAGACGTTTTTCCTTAGGCATATCTGACAGTTAATGAATAACACCACCAATAGCACACGCTTGTTCCTAACTGCTCTGTTTAACTGTAGGCCCACTACTATGCGTAGTATTCCCACATAATAACTTCGCATTTGCTTTCACTAGTAGTAGCATACGCCACCTGTTTGGGAAGCGGAACGTGATGTTCCTGCTACATACTGTATAATTCTTTACCCACTGTCTATACCTAGGGAACACGTGCCGAGACATTCTGCTCTCTGCATCAGTAACATGAAGCCACGGAACTTGGTCACTCTGATCCGCCCTCTGGTAATTAGGATTGTCAACCCTCTCGTATTGCCTGGAATCTCCCGTACTTGCCATTAATTTTAAACATAATCCTGGCTCCCGCATTTTTCTTCTCTTCAAGCATTTTCCTTCCTTAGTTTTCCATAATATAAAAATTTGTATCCTATATATTACATTTGATTTTGACGTGAATGATGACTTATATATTATAAATTTTGTTGTTCAAGAGATGCATTACAATGTGCGGCCTGTTTAAAAGGTAATGTTTGCCATAAATGGGTTTCAGTGCTCACCCATTTAAAATCAAACCATATCAATTAGGAAAATTTCTGCCAGTTTTGTTCTAAGCTTACCAAGTAGTAATGCGCTTGTATAATCTCATGAACAATAATTGGACAGATGTTCGAAACAGGAGCACGACACATCTAATCAAATCAGAGCTGCAAACTGTAGTCTAATTCAACTATTGAGCGAGACAAAATCTGGCTCAAAATACTCTTAATTTAACAATTAATATTAAAAAAAAGGTAAAGGTATCCCCGTAACATGCCATGAAGGCACTTGGGGGGCATGGAGGTAGAGCCCCATGCTTTCCATGACCTCGGCACTAGAATGAGGTGGTGTGGTCGGCACCACGCTCTGACCGCCTTTTATCCCCGGGTAAGACCCGGTACTCAATTTTATAGGAGGCTGAGTGAACCTCGGGGCCGTTCTGAAAACTTGGCAACGAGAAAAAATCCTGTCACCGCCTGGGATCGAACCCCGGACCTTCCAGTCCGTAGCCAGCTGCTCTACCAACTGAGCTACCCGGCCGCCTTAACAATTAATATTAGAGGAGAAAAATTCGTTAATTGTTACCATAACAGATATATACTGTAGGACCAAAAATAATAATCTTTACGTAGATTCTTCTAGCAACAGAGCATATTTCTGTACAGATTTCTGTGCACCTGTGGAATTCCGGCCATCAAGTCACTCAACTGAGTGCGCTCCTTGTATAATGGCAGTTGACTTAATATAAAATGTCAACATACATGCCCAACTTGGAGTCAGGCCACAAATGGAAAAACACTGGAGAGAGGGGTTCGATCCGGTACTATGGATTCAACTTCGGCGTAGCTCAATGGTGAGAGCGCTTGGTACGTAAAACTAAGGATCAGGGTTCTATCCCCGGTGTCAGAGCGAATTTTTCTCCTCTAATATTAATTGTTACCATAAGAGATATATTCTGTAGGACCAAACAAAAATAATCTTTACGTAGACTCTTAATTTAAGCATAGCTGCCGAAGTGTAGAATAAAGTTGTTTTTTACTAACTGAACCAAATAATTTGTCAATTTTCTATGTAAAATGTTGTCGATTTCTTAGTCTCCCGTATTTTCTTCAAAAAAAGTTGGCAACCCTGTCGGTAATAGTTAAATCTATACTGGAAAACTAATAAAGAAATAAAAGAAGATTTGAACATGAAAAATATTGCAACAGAAATAAATTCATACCAAGAAGGCTGTCTAAATCACATAAAAAGAATAAACCCTAATAAAATTCCATATAGGATATACAACTATAGACCTAAGAGTAAAAGATCAATCAGAAGATCCACGAAATGCTGGAAAGATCCATTTATTCCCTAAATATTGGAGAAGAAACGGCACAAATGAATAATCTAAGCTGTGATGTTAGGCTGTTGATTAATTTGTACTACCTCTCTGTGGAACGTTTACAAATCAGAGACGCTCTTTGGCGAGACCCGATGATGTAAGGTGTTCTTGTGTTAGTCCCTGGATGCTGACTGACACGAGAATGAGGTCGTCTTTCGTTCGCAGGACGTCCAGGAGGTGAGATCCGTTGGCATTCAGGAGTGATCTGTAATGTTTGATTCGCAATTGGGAAACTGCTTGAAATATCTGTGTACTTCCGGAACTGAAAATCAATTCATAGAGATACACAGATATAATCTTTCCTTTCTAGGAGTTATACGTAAAATGATAAAATTTTGTCTAAATGCATAATGATTTCGTCCGCTCATCGATCCTGACAGAAAGTGAAACTTGACAAATGCGTCGACTTATCAATGCTAAATCGGTCCAAACAGTAGGGGTTTGGCACCGTACATCTGCACGAGGCAACGAACCTGACCCTGATCTGATCGGCCGGTGATTCACTTGGCGGTCTCTGAGTCAGGCCTCTGTGTTGCGTCGGGCGCCGCTCTCAACTCCCACCGACTTACTGATTTTATAACAAGCAGGTACGCCTAAATTTAGGCGCCTGTGACACCACTGTGATCATGCATCTAAATTTACATCCCATGGGGAGTGCGAAAGTGGCATTTGTGTTCCCATTCACACAATTGCGTCTCACTATTATTGTCCATTGTTCAAAGCGATGACGCATTCTGATACTTCCATGACATTTCTCTAAGTAAAGTGTGTACAAAATAAAGACGCGTTATTTATATTCGTAAATCAGCTGAGTTTTTGTTTTCATTTGGGCAATCACAATTTTCCACGTGGTTCGATTCCTTTTTGTTGGGGGGGGGGGGGGTTACACCGTGACATAGCTAGATGTAGAAATATCAACGTTTTAAAGCAACATAGTCGGTTCTCGTCAGAAAAGCAGCTGTAGTCGGGGTAACCTGTCGGACTCATTACAAATCATTTCACACCATTGTCAGTTTCAAGGATTAGTCTTAGTTGGCCTGTTTCTTTTGCAATTGAATATTCGTCAATACAAGATATTGTCAAAATCAAATAAACTCCATTAAGCTGTAGAGGTATTTTCCTCTTAACTTCCGACTTTTCTTATAATTTAAAAAAAAAAAATCTTATGTTGGTTACAGATAAAATGTAGCTATTGGTGACCACTAAACTTAATTACTTACTTAACAGAGAGCTCTGTGTATTTTGTGCTAACAAAGATCATTCCCCTACTAAGAATTATGTAAGTTATATATACTGTACATATAGGCCTATGTATACTAAAAGGAATGGTGAACGGGAGAAGAATTCGGAGCAGAAGAAGATATCAGATGATAGACGACATTAATATATTCGTCACTGTTCCTGCAATAACTCCTATGTGCAAAATATAAAATTTTTCAGTAGGAAGAAAAAACACATTTATTCCTTCTATGTCAGTGTGCATAGGAGATTGTGAATTCTTACATTCTCGAAAGAAAGAAATATAATTACATATAGGAGATTTTATTATTTGCTGTATCACTATTTAAGTTACTAGAGCAAAAATCTGAAAATCGATAAGTATGTCACTTAGGAGTTATAGCAGGAACAACGAAGATATGGATCATATGCGGAAAACTGAGAGGACGGCAGAAAATAGGAAAGATTGGAGAAAGCTGGATTTGCAGTGAATGACCTGCCCTTGGGCAGAACACTTTGAATTCTATACCGGATGAATCTTCTCATCCGGCGTATTACAGACTATAGCCTACAGTAAACACAGTCCCCTGCGTCGTATAACTTTCGGCCGAATTGACTGCTACGTACCCACTGAGCACGAGCGGCTGAAACCACCTATTTATAGGCAAATTCAATGTCTAGAATGTTCTACTCATTAGGACAGAAAACATGCTTTTCTAGAACGCTCTAGAAACACAGGTAGATTATGAAAAAAAAAAAAAGTATGTATCCTGAGCCGTGATTTGAACCCGCACCTGCACGGGAGCAATCCAGCGTGTTAACCATTGCGAAATCACAGCATATCAACCCATGTCAACAACGTAGTCTTATCAGACGGGCTGGTGAATGCGATGTGAGCACCTGGAGTTTAATTCTCATGAAGGAAGTTGTATCCTCATGGAAGTTCCTCAGTTATCCGCATTGGGACGTAGTATCGTGGCTATATTCTATGGGAATGATGGGAAGAAACTGGTTATAATTGTCACTAATCTGAAAATTCGAAACAAATATTATGAATAACGATTACTTACGCGGTTTGTCAG
Organism: Periplaneta americana; assembly: GCF_040183065.1. NCBI lineage: Eukaryota > Metazoa > Arthropoda > Insecta > Blattodea > Blattidae > Periplaneta > Periplaneta americana. The sequence continues at coordinate 150,828,639 of NC_091120.1, forward strand.
TTTTATAAAATTGATAGGCCTATTACAGTAAAACCTCGCTAGTCTGAACTAGTGTTGTGGGATTTAATCGATTAATCTAATTGATTAATCGATCAATTTCTGTTGTAAGATTAATAGATCAAAAATATTTAATCGAATAATTCACTCGATTAAAATTAATCGGTTGTAGGCCTAGTTGGTATTAATTATTATTTTGTTCATACAAACTCATAAGAAAAATTCTGACAATATTTCTCTCTCGGAAATTGCTTACTTAAAAGCACAATAGTACTGTTATTTTCTAACTGTAAACCAGGTAGCGTAGGGAAAATCTTTGCGCAAACACTTCAGAAAGAAATGGAGATATGAGGACAGTGACTAGTCTACCTCTATTGAAAGCTGAAACACAATGCGAAACCATTATTAAGTTTAATGGTCTTCCAAGAAAACTTCCACTTTGTTGTAAGCTCATCTTCCTAACATATGAAATGCATACTTTTCTGGAATTCGTCCCCCCTCATCCCTTACAAGACAGCCATGTCTACACTGTGTCCAAGTGAGAGCGTAACTACATTCTTCTCTTTCTAAAATTTGGTAATTCGATTACAATAGGGGCCAGTCTTCTGTTTGACCACTGTACTTTTGCAGTTGATTCTGTACTGAGTTTGTATATGAAGGTTGTGTGTTTAGTTTGAGAAAGAAGAAAAAAAAATCAGTTTTCTATGGTTTGTGAAAAGTGTAAATTCCATTATGTCATATAAGAATTTGAGAGTTAAACTCGGTGAAACATTTGGATTGAAATTGAACGATCGTGGAAAAGTACTTCACAGAAAAAAAAGCTTTTTCGTGTTTATTGATGCAGGAAACATTGTTACTAAACGTAGAGTGGCACTTAATTCGGAGCATGTGAATTCACTCACATGTTTAAAATCATGGATGAAGCAATATTAACTGGGTGAGTCTTCATGCTTTTTGTTATTTATGTTTTTCTAAAAAATTCCCGGAAAAATTGACACAATAAATTATAAGCCTCATAATAAATATGTTAGTAAGTAATTGAAATAGTTGTTTTGTAATGTAAGGATACAATATATACAGATATACAACATTTAATACTTATGCTTATCACCGAACACAATTTAAATTTAACAATAATTGTGTATTACAGTATATTAAAACATTTTTTCAACTCGATCAGAACTCGATTAACCTATCGATTAATCGATTAAATTTAAATAGTTAATCAATTAAATATTTTGATCGATCAACAGCACTAGTCTGAACTAATTGGAACCGGGGCCTATTCGGATTATCGAAATGTCGGATTAAGCAGGGAACAGGAATGCAAGGAGGGTAACCACAAATGTCGGGATGAACCGTAAAAGAAATGGTACATAGGCCTACATCTCCACCCCACCACCACATACACACACACAAATTTCGGCATTGTCAAAATCAAAGCCTTATGAATTAGGAGCCTTGGTTTTCGCATGTTGATTTCAGCAGTCTAGGATGAGTTTACTCGAGTCTTACTCGCACAGCGCAAGTGCTCGGATCCCTTCTCTTGTGAAGTCTTCGGGGTCTCTTCTTCCCACTCGCTGCCTTCAGCAAATCCCGCCCTGTTGTTCTGTGATGCTTTCGATATTCCACCATTATGTTATAGTTATTACGTTACGTATTTTTCGGCTTTCTCCTTTCAAAATTCTCTAATGTTTCTTCAAATGGAAAGGCGGAAATCTGAGTGAGACAAGTGGCCAACTGCCTTAGAGCTCACACAGAGTTCTTCTCAGCCCTAAATTTCTTTGCAAGGACGTGTTTTCGTGTACCCTACTAATTTCTAAATGTTTCTCCTCCCGTTTCCCCATTCCTTCATTGTTTTCCGCAAGGTCCGCCTCGCTTCCTTCTTTAATATTATTTGACATGGCTCTTGCGATTCAAAATCTGATAATTAAAACTTCAGAATCTATAACTGGAATTTTGTTACACAGGCCTAAATACGCCTATATACAAGGTTCACTATGCCTGAAAAGTTATTTCAAAAGACGACATATTTACATAAAATTCTTCAAAACCAAAGTTCTACTGTTAATTTTTCTATTTGCGTAGAGATAACTTACATTTTTTTTTTTCAAAGATCTGTAATGAACAAATAAAATTCCATATTTCCCCGCTGCTATGCTATGTTACACATTTTTCGTTTTATTAACATTAAAATATAAATATACACAATTAAAATATTGCAAGGTAAACACGTATGCCATTAGGAAAGTCCAGGATAACAGAGAGAGTTTGGAATTGAACGGGTTACATCAGCTTCTTGTCTATGCGGATGACGTGAATATGTTAGGAGAAAATCCACAAACGATTAGGGAAAATACGGAAATTTTATTTGAAGCAAGTAAAGGGATAGGTTTGGAAGTAAATCCCGAAACGACAAAGTATATAATTATGTCTCGTGACCAGAATATTGTACGAAATGGAAATATAAAAAAAAATTAGAGATTTATCCTTCGAAGAGATGGAAAAATTCTAATATCTTGGAGCAACAGTAACAAATAATATAAATGACGCTCGGGAGGTAATTAAACGCAGAATAAATATGGGAAATGCCTGTTATTATTCGGTTGAGAAGCTTTTGTCATCTAGTCTGCTGTCAAAAAATCTGAAAGTTAGAATTTATAAAACAGTTATATTACCGGTTGTTCTGTATGGTTGTGAAACTTGGACTCTTACTTTGAGAGAGGAATAGAGATTAAGGATGTTTGAGAATAAAGTTCTTAGGAAAATATTTGGGGCTAAGAGGAATGAAGTTACAGGAGAATGGAGAAAGTTACACAACGCAGAACTGCACACATTTTATTCTTCACCTAATAGGCCTATAATTAGGAACATTAAATCCTGACGTTTGAAATGGGCAGGGTATGTAGCACGTATGGGCGAATCCAGAAATGCATATAGAATGTTAGTTGGGAGACCGGAGGGAAAAAGACTTTTGGGGAGGCCGAGACGTAGATAGGAGGATAATATTAAAATGGATTGAGGGAGGTGGGATATGATGATAGAGTAGATTAATCTTGCACAGGACATGCGAGGGCGGCAATGAACCTGCCTGTTCCTTAAAGTAATTAAGTAAGTAAGGTAAACACGAGAGACATATTTTTTAATAAAACACCTATCTACAATCATTTAATTTCATTGGGTTCGGTGACAATTGTCCTTCAGAACGTGCAAATATAGGCTAATCTTCTTTTAACCATAATTAAACCACAATTGACACTGATTTCCACAAGAAAAAGCACCTGCAATGATGGTACTGGTTCAGCCTTCAGCTTCTCTTCAAATTCTACACTGTCATTTACTGTATATGTTAACACATACATTTTTGTTTTAATGTACAAATCGAATAATCATTTTACTCGTTTCATTTCCCTTTATCTTTTATGTTTGTTAATTCCGGATCCCAGTGGTCAACCTCACTTGAGGACGGATGATTTTAAATAAATCTTAGTAGTATGACGAAAGGACATTAACGCCCAGAAACACAGACGCAGCACCGAATGGAAATCTGAAACAGTCACAGAAGTCATGATTTACGTTTGAAAAATACGTCGTTTTGAGACAAATATTTGCTTTAAAGTGATTTTCAAATACACCGAACAGTTAGAAGAATTAATAAAAGAGACAAGGACCTTCGATGACACTGTTTTATCGTCTCGCATGCGATTGATCTGTGCCGAAGGATTAAACCGAGACAAACCAAAATATTTCCCTAGAACCTACATTGCCACTGCATCAGTGTTGCCATATTTGGCGATAAGTCGCTAAATCTAGGGAATTTTGAATCAGTTTCTGCGACAAATTTTGTAAACTACGATTAGCGACTTTTCTGCTGATTTTTATATTCTTCCACTTTTTCCTTTCTTTTAAGTTAAAGCATTCTACTGAATTCATGCACTTCTTAGTTTTAGAAGAGGCATGGGTGCATGACCGAATCGTCTAATGATTCATACGTGAAAGCCCTGATCTCATATTCAGGGGTGAAAGATGCTGATTCAATGATTCTCACGGGTTAGATCTCTCTTTCTCTCTCTCTCTCTCTCTCTCTCTCTCTCAATGCTACTGGTCCAACAACGATAAACGGTGGCAACTTTGATTGACACGTCACATGTCGCGAGCTCCAGCTAATTCTTGGATCTTCCCCGCAACGCGAAGATTTTCCATTCCGAACCGAACAGAGGCGATAGAGTTTTGGAAGCAAATTAGACTGTAGTTTTTGCTGGTTTTAATATATTTTAATATATAAGATTCAAAACGTGTTATATTTCACAAAAAAAAAATTGTGATCAAACGCTTGGGTGAAAATTTTCACACATACAATTTGCCAGAAAGTGTATTGTCAATGATTGAATCAAGCGCAGTGTATTCACAATCAGCTGTTCCTACAACTTCCACCTCAACCTCACAGCCGTCAACAATACAACCAAACTCCGCAGAAGAGGATGACGACGAGGATATTATAGTTTTCTCCTCATATGTATGTTTTTTTATTTTTATTTAGTGATATTTATTATTAAATTTTAGCTACATTTCTGGGGATTTTTTAACAAACTTTGGAGAGATTTAGCTACTTTTTGTTCAAAAGTTAGCGAGATTGTAGGGCGATATGCTGGCAACAGTGCACTGCATACAATTTAGAAATACTATATTCGTATACGAAAAAAAATCCGTAAAACTCTTTTGTTACGATACTTTGCATTATCATAACAGAAAGACAACTTCTTTTACATTCACTGATATGCAGTTACTAAAATTATACAATACAAAGTACAAGAGTTGGTTAATGAGGAGCAATGTATGATATAAAAACTTTATGCTGAATAGAGGGACAATGAAATGAAAGTAAAAAAAAAAACTGAGGGGGCACCCGGGTTTGAACCGGGGACCTCTCGATCTGCAGTCGAATGCTCTACCACTGAGCTATACCCCCGCACGCTTCTGCTGCCTTCTCGCAAGGACTTATAACTCAGACTGCCAGATGGCTCCCAATCGGTTATCTATACGAACTGTTTTGTGATTTTGAGTTACATCATGAAAGAGTGTTATGTCCCGTATATACATATCATGTAATTTACTTGTTATTTTATTTAATATTCCTAACTAAAAGTTGTTGGAATTGTTTCGATTTTATTATTGCTCTTTCGAATACTACATGGGTTTCCAAATAGTGAGAACCCACTTCTGAGGATCGGTAAATGAGTGAAGAGGACAATAGCAGATTAATCACTAATAACACTAGACTAGGCCAATCAGACCAAGGACTAGGGCCGCGGGGTCTGGGGAGTTGCTATGTAACGTGGCCCTGTAAGGAGAAGTACGAAATTGTGGGAAATTTTCTCAGTTGAAGTTTTAAGCATTTCAATCGTAAGAATCTTGTGTATGACATCGCCAAATGCCATGGTTTCCAAATTGCGGTTCGCGAACCCCCACGACGAAATCTTCGAGGGGCTCGGATCAGACAGAATAACTCTGAAATTACGTATCGGCAGTGCGTACGCAGAATTTTCTCAAGATAAGGGGGCCATTATTAAAATCGTTTACAATTTACATTATCGGTATTATAAATTTCGTGTATTATTATTATTATTATTATTATTATTATTATTATTATTATTATTATTATTACGTTACGATATATTTATTAATATTATTGTATATTATATAGGCCTATTTATATTAAAAATATGAACTGTCGAATGACCAAAACGTTAAACGAACGTTTCACAACAAAATCAGAACTAAAACTAACGAACGGGTGAATATCTTGAAATGAGTTTAAAATCGACAATACACAATATTTAACATTTGCATTGCAGAACTCTCAAAACAACCTTTTCAATATGGTTCACAACAAGTTAAATTTCATATTATGTCAGCTTCATTTTATTACAAGGTCCGTACTAGGCGGTAGGTCTCTCTATAATAAAGATAACAATGTTATAATTCGAACGTGCCGCAATACCAAGCACAGGGATTATACTGAAGGATAGGAGTACTATGTCTTATGTCGATGTAGATTTTGTTACTCTGACAGTGAAAAAAATTGATGAAGGAAAAACAATTATGGATAAAAAATTACTCAAATCTAAATGTCATTTCCTGAAAGTTCAAGGTGGGTTTCAAACCCGGTAACCCCCCGTCCCTTCCTGGCATACGTCCCTGTCTACCGGTTCTGTATTTTGACATCATTATTAGATATTTTTTTTAGATGGTAGGCCTATTACCAAAGAAAGGTAGGATGTATTTACATACTTGGCATCTAGTCTAGCCATACGTACCGTAAACAAAATATCAGTGCCCTTTTATCGCATGGAGGAACCCGACAGCCGCCGGGGGCCTAAGGTTTTAAGGGACTTCAAAATGATAACAATAATAATAAAAATTATTAAATTATGGTTTATTTAATGACGCTCGCAACTGCAGAGGTTATATCAGCGTCGCCGGTGTATCGGAATTTTGTCCCGCAGGAGCTCTTTTACATGTCACTAAATCTAGTGATATGAGCCTGTCGTATTTAAACACACCTAGGCCATCGACCTGGCCAGGGATCGAACCCGCAACCTCGAGTACAGAAGGCCAGCGCTATACCGACTACGCTACCGAGACCGACGACAATAATAATAATAATAATAATAATAATAATAATAATAATAATAATAAATAAAATGTCAAATCAATCATTAATTTTTATAGTACAACTTTAATCACTGAATGCGCCACGCCACTTCAACTGACCTCCGACATAGGCTATAAGTGTGACACGATTTCCGGCCTGAGATAGTGTTAGATGCGCCAAGGTGTCATAATTGCCTAATGACATAATTATCGAACTTTACCAGACTTAGAACTGACTACGAAATTACGCAATTGGTATTGGTTAAAATGTTTTAGCGAATATTTATTCTCCAATTTGATACGTCATTTAACGCCAATTGATAAGTTTACAGTATCTGTTTTTATAAGATGATTTTTAAAAATAAAATCTGCGCGTGTTATTCTGTCTCCAGCGTAAGATTTCAAAATAGTAATATACTTGTGCTTGCCACAGACTTTACGAATCCTCCTCATTGGTAGTAGATCTGTATGCTGATGAAAGCTTGGAGTTTTCACGTATTATTTTAAAGTTTGAAATTCCAATAGGGTGTCAATGTAGAGAAATATATTGGAATGGTTTTGATAAAAAGAAAACTTTAACTTTGAATGGAAAGATTCTACGGCATTTTTGGTTTCTATCAAATCTGTACAGTGTATGTTTGCCTACATTCTGGGGGCAAGAGGCGCTTGGCTCTCGAATATATAAACGCAAAAGGAAATTGCTAGCCATTAGGCATTAAGTCATGTGTAAAGCACTCATCAATGTCTTCAATTTGTAGAAATGGAAGTACAAAAGAGTAAAAATATATCAGACTCATGTCCACTTAAACAAATGTATGTGCCGTAGCGCATTTACATATTCTTACTTACTTACAAATGGCTTTTAAGGAACCCGGAGGTTCATTGCCGCCCTTATATAAGCCAGCCATCGGTCCCTATCCTGTACAAGATTAATCCAGTCTCTATCATCATATCCCAACCTCCCTCAAATCCATTTTAATATTATCCTCCCATCTACGTCTCGGCCTCCACTAAGGTATTTTTTCCCTCCGATCTCCCAACTAACATTCTATACTCGTATGCATTTCTGGATTCGCCCATACGTGCTACATACCCTGTCCATTTCAAACGTCTGGATTTAATGTTCCTAATTATGTCAGGAGAAGAATACAATGTGTGCAGTTCTGCGTTGTGTAACTTTCTCCATTCTCCTGTAACTTCATTCCTCTTAGCCCCAAAAATTTCCCTAAGAACCTTACTCTCAAACACCCTTAATCTCTGCAAATCTAGTATTCCAGGTGAAGCTCCCTGTAAAGCAGATTTGAATAATTTCAAGGGAAAAATTGTTCCGGGGCCGGTTATCGATCCCGGGACCTCTGGTTGAACGTACCAGCGCTCTACCACTGAGCTACCCGGGAACTCCACCCGACACCGTCTCAACTTTTCCCTTTATATCCACACAACTCGCTTGGGCTGACGAAACGCCAGAGACCCACAACGAGTGCACACAATCTCTGTGTGACTTGGAATTGTGGTTTTCTGTTAACGTACACCACAATTCCAAGTCACACAGAGATTGTGTGCACTCGTTGTGGGTCTCTGGCGTTTCGTCAGCCCAAGCGAGTTGTGTGGATATAAAGGGAAACGTTGAGACGGTGTCGGGTGGAGTTCCCGGGTAGCTCAGTGGTAGAGCGCTGGTACGTTCAACCAGAGGTCCCGGGATCGATACCCGGCCCCGGAACAATTTTTCCCTTGAAATTATTCACCCTTAATCTCTGTTCCTCTCTCAAAGTGAGAGTCCAAGTTTCACAACCATACAGAACAACCGGTAATATAACTGTTTTATAAATTCTAACTTTCAGATTTTTTACAGCAGACTAGATGACAAAAGCTTCTCAATCGAATAATAACAGGCATTTCCCATATTTATTCTGCGTTTAATTTCCTCTCGAGTGTCATTTATATTTGTTACTGCTGCTCCAAGATATTTGAATTTTTCCACCTCTTCGAAGGATAAAACTCCAATTTTTGTATTTCTATTTCGTACAATATTCTGGTCACGAGACATAATCATATAGGGACTTTGTCTTTTCGGGATTTGCTTCCAAATCTATCGCTTTACTTGCTTCAAGTAAAATTTCCGTGTTTTCCCTAATCGTATGTGGATTTTCTCCTAACATATACACATCATCCGCATAGACAAGAAGCTGATGTAACTCGTTCAATTCCAAACCCTGTCTGTTATCCTGAATTTTCCTAATGGCATATTCTAGAGCGAAGTTAAAAAAGTAAAGGTGATAGTGCATCTCCTTGCTTTAGCCCGTAGTGAATTGGAAAAACATCAGATAGAAACTGGTCTATACGGACTCTGCTGTAAGTGTCACTGAGACACATTTTAATTAGTCAAACTAGTTCTTATTATATGGATTCGTAACAAGCTGTTTTTTTACGGTGATGGGTTGTTAGCCTTCGCCCAACCCCCAAGCTGGAGGACCACATATTTTACCTGCAGTAATAGCTGTAGTCGAGTGGCGCTACTGGAGTGTTTACCAATGCATATTTGAGGATTAAAACCCCAACCGTAGCGCACATGGTATACACCCGAACAATAATCGTATTGTTCGTTGCTGCCTCCCTGTGTTCCCTGTTTCGACAGAGATGCTGTAGTGCAGTATAGTCTCTGTCGCTGTCTGAGCGCTTTCTCTGTCTCTTACACTCCCTTAAAATATTCTCAGTTCTCACTTACATGATAAAACAAGTTATATTATTCCATTCTGCAATAACACTACGAGTGCGATATAACTGCAATGTAGAGTTGTTTGTTTGCAGGCAGGTATATGAGAGCCAGTAAAATTTAAAAGACTGTGATTCATCGATTTTCAAGCAGTGTTCATTGTGAACCTCGAATGAGACAAATATTCAAGAGTTACCGGAGGAAAAATGTTTTTCGGGGACGGTAGGTCCAAAGACCCTATATTTCTTTGTGGGAGACGAAGGGTTTGCAATACACAAACACCTCCTTCAACATTACGGTGGGTCCAACTTCGGAATGAAATAAAAGGATTTTCAAATAGCGTTTGAGCAGAGCAAGACGATATTTTATTGTATATTTATTGTCATCAAAATTATGTATAATTCGTTAATGGTGGTCCTGTTACATTTCTGTTTTCCAAGAACCCTCCATTAACTACATTTACTATTAATAACTATTACTAGGGGAGAGTTGGGTAGTATCGGACATCGGGTAATATCGGACAGTGAGTTTCTTTCATCTACCACACGATGATAGTACCTGATTGACATGGTTACGTTTCTGCGATGTCGATAAAAGAAACGCACTGTCCGATATTACCCGATGTCCGATACTACCCAACTCTTCCCTATATATTTCATACTACGTACAATCAATCTAGCTATTTCTTAACAAAAACTCTTTCCCTTATATTAATATTTCTTATATACACAGCCTATGTTTGTAAATTAGTTTTTCCTTTTCATTTTTTTCTTTACTATTACAAACATTTTCCGAGTTACCTCATTTTTTTCCGTTTACTGATCTATATAATTTCCTATATGCTATTTATACATTTATTTTTAGTAATGCCTCCAGAATAAAACATTTTCTTGTTTTTTTCATTTTCTGGGCAAGATAGTAGAATGTGTAACGCGTTTCCTTTTTGATTGCATGAAGGACATATATATTTTCCTACGTCTCCTTTTCTATTTCTTAACCTCCAAATTCCCAATCTCCACCATGCTAGTCCCATCCTTTGTTAACATTTTGAGGGTTCAGAATGACAAGGTTCCATCTAGCGTTTAGTAAATTTTACAGGAGAGCATTTTAAAGCTTCGTTGTTAAAAAATCAATGCAGATAAGAACCTTTTCAAACCACCTTTATCACAACAATAATTGAGGTATCAACATATAATTTATAGTAGATAGCTGTGAAGTAGCAGAATTCAATGCAACAAAAATCTCAATTTTGCTAGAAATGTCAGATAGAACCTTGTCATTCTGAGCCCGCGATTTGTAAATTCTTCCTGTCACAATATGATTTTCATTTCTTTGTAATTTATTAATGAGTTTAAACCATTTAAATTGCTAAACATTTCCTGTCTCACTATCTCGTTACTCCTCTCCATTGTAATTTTACCTATCAAATTTATATTAATTTCGCCAATTTCTTGCCATAACCAATTTGGTCCTAAACAGCTTACACTATTTTCTAATTCTTTTATCCAATTAGACTTAGTTTTCATCGTTTGTAGGAATCTTAAACATCTTTTCAAGATATAATTTTCTTCTTTCTCTATGTAAGCCTACAATAGGCCTATAAGCCAAAATTTTAATTTTCCTAACTAATATTGTTCCCCTACTACCCTCCATCCCCATTTTCCAATCTGGATGCTATAGCAACGTTATATAAACATAGGCTTAGTGTTCTACTCAATGGCAGCTCTTTCACTGCAAACCCAGCATTCTCTAATCTTTCCTATTTTCTGCTTTCCTCTTTGTCTCCGCATATGTTCCATATATCTTAATGTCGTCTATCATCTGATATCTTCTTCTGCCCCGAACTCTTCCCCGTTCACCATTCCTTCCAGTGGATCCTTGAGTAGGCAGTTTCTTCTCAGCCAGTGACCCAACCAATTCCTTTTTCTCTTTATGGTCAGTTTCAGCATCATTCTTTCTTCACCATATCTGTCTAGCAGAAAAATCGCGAAGTTTTCTTACCTTATGAATACCTAGTATACTATGGTTATATTGTTTCCGACCTGTATTGTGCACTCTTGTTACAACTTTTGTTTGCGGTCTTGATTTACGCCACACAGTGACACTATATCTTTTAGAGGAGTTTCTAGCTGAAGTGCTAGCACGCTGTTCTTCTATCAACTATCTGGGTTCGATTCCAGGCTACGTCGTGATAAAATTTGTGGTGGATAAAGGAGACGTTGCAGGATGTTTTTTTCTCGGGATACTCCTTTTTCTCTCTATCATTTTATCAATACTTTCCAGCTCCCCCTTATTTCATCTATCATTCGCAATAGCAAAAATATGATGGAGGTAGTACAAGTTCCGATGTTTATATACGAAGTACTTGGTGCTCCGACCTCTGGGGGCTTATCAGGCTAATAGCACTGCCTAGTGTATATAGTCACGAAGCTTGAGTTGTGAGGGTGCTAGGAACAATAGACTGTGCAGGTACTATTCCGCATTGTCTGTAATGAGGCGATATTAGCGATCCTAGTGGTTAGCAACTATCTACGGATGCATATTTTCTACGTATTCAGCTTCGTGACTGTATATAGGCCTACTAGACTGTGGTACTAGTGTGCGGATGAGACCATGCTTTATCAGGGCTGAGGCAGGATGGTCCACCTGACTGCATCGGATGATCAGAAAGAGATTGGGGCTCGGAACCCTTGCCACTTATCAGGCTATTCGTCTGTGAAACGGAACATGACTCTATCAGAGTCTGAGGCAGGATGGCACCCCTGTCAGCCGACGATGGCGGAAGGGTTTGGGGCTTCGGGCCCCTGGGGCTTATCGGGCTAATCGTTCGCTGAACGGGACTTGACTCTATCGGGAGATAAGACAGGATGACCCGTCTATCAGCATCGGATTCACGCTGTCACCCAGGCCATCTGTCGGATATAGGGCACACAAAAGATCAAAACTGCCTAAATGTACGGATTCGGAAAGCCAAGTCAAGACACTATCCTTTCCTATGCAATTCCCTCCATCATCAGAGTTATCTCACCTGTCGTTGCTTCCTTGACCTCAGATAGGTCATACTCTGAAGATGGGTTAAGCCTCGTTCACCTTTTCAAGTAACTTGATTCGACGAACTTGAAAAGTGTGAACTATGTTTCTTGAAGTCAACTAACAGCTTGAATTCAAGTTTCAATTGAAGTTGAATTCCTTTCTACTTTTTACTTGACTTGAAAGGACATTTGAAACAACATGAAGAGTGTGAACGTTACTTTATAACTTCAATTCAAGGAGAAAAGCGCAGGAATTTAAATTAACAGTTGTTTTAAGAGCGTTAAGTTAACAGGTGATTGTTTTTCTGTTCTACTGGGAACGTAAAAATAATAGGAAACAATAGTAAGTGAAATAGTGACCAAATATTTGAGTTTCTGAAGTTGTATAAAACTCACGAAGGGCTGTGGATTAAAGAAACTGCAAAGTATCGTGGACACAGATGAAATTGGAAAGACAATTAAAAACCATTAGACTGTAAATAGAGAAGAAGTGAGGAAGATAGGAGGGATTAAGAAGAGTGTTGCTTGAAGGGATGACATTTATTTTCGAAACTGTAATAGTTCAATGTGGCTGACAGATTTTTTTTTGGGGGGGGGGGAACTGTAACTGCTTCAAGATAATCATTTTAAATTATGGTAAATCAGATGTGCTTATAGCTATTTTATTACATTTGCATTAAGAATTATTAAATCTGCTTGAAGATTTCACTTATTCTATTTGTACTAGTCAATATAATAATAATAATAATAATAATAATAATAATAATAATAATAATAATAATAATAATAATAATAATAATAATAATATAATCCGTGGACCTACAGCCCGTGAAGGGCCTAGACCGACCAGCCGGCTGCTGGCCTCACGCCCACATGCCGAAGCAGAGGTGGACGATCATCCAACCAGAATGAAGGTATCGTGTGGTTAGCACGATGATCCTCCCAGCCGTTATAGCTGGTATTCGCAACCGGATTTCGCTATCTATCGTAGCTCCCCAAGTGCATCACGATGCTGGGTGGGCACCGGTCCCATACACTGGCCGAAATTTCATGAGAAAATTTCTTCCCCCATTAGGACTCGAACCAGCGCGCATTCCGTAACGCGAGTCCTAGGCAGGATGCCTTAGACCACGATGCCACGATATAATAGTCAATGGTCGTGTATTTCTCTTACTAATCTAATTCCTAACACATACTAAACAACGCGTCTTCCATTTCTTCAATTTATTTATCATTTCCCTGGCGGAGACTTGCTACTACAGAAATTCCTAATTGCACAACATTATTGTCATAATGTTGATTCAATTTTCCGCAGTGGCAATGCTTATGGACGCACGTGCAAGATGTTTGTTCAGTGTTGCAGTTGTTCTCCCCAGGCAGGTGGCTGTAAGGTTCGTACGTTATCACTGGTACAAGAGGCGCTTCGACCTGCGAGTGCAATTGCGTCAGTCGACTTATACAATACTACATCTCCTTGTTCTGCAATCGCTCGCGGAAAGGGTGCGACCTGAAGCTTCTTTACTGTGGACGAAACTCTGGTGTGTATGGATTCTTACATCACTTATCAGGAAAACTCAGCGGCAACACCTGCTGGCATGCAGGTAGCTCTGTTCACCATTAGTGACATAACAGACAGTAAACATAGATATTATTCGATTCAACTACAATTGCGCGTGAGAGGTACTTCTGTATCTTTATGTGTGCTCCTATTGATGACACAGGAAGTGTTGTATGCTTTAGAGAAGTGGACGGGCAGACCGCGGGCTTTCAGCCGCCTACCTGTGTTAGCAGTAAGCGCACTTTCCTCTTCCTGTCCTTTCATCAATAATTTTGATCTATTACTATATATAAAAAGATTCCCTTATTTAACATTAACCATTCTTTCTCCAAATAATGCATGACAACACAATATTACTTTACTTTATGCATAATGTACCATATACGATTAGGGAAAACACGGAAATTTTACTTGAAGCAAATAAAGCGATAGGTTTGAAAGTAAATCCCGAAAAGACAAAGTCCCTATATGATTATGTCTCGTGACCAGAATATTGTACAAAATGGAAATATAAAAATTGGAGATTTATCCTTTGAAGAGGTGGAAAAATTCACATATCTTGGAACAACAGTAATAAATATAAATGACACTCGGGGGGAAATTAAACGCAGAATAAATATGGGAAATGCGTGTTATTATTCGGTTGAGAAGGTTTTGTCATCTAGTCTGCTGTCAAAAAATCTGAAAGAATTTATAAAACAGTTATGTTACCGGTTGTTCTGTATGGTTGTGAAACTTGGACTCTTACTTTGAGAGAGGAACAGAGATTAAGGGTGTTTGGGAATAAGGTTCTTAGGAAAATATTTGAGGCTAAGAGGGGTGAAGTTACAGGAGAATGGAGAAAGTTACACAACACAGACCTGCACGCATTGTATCCGTCACCTGACATAATTAGGAACATTAAATCCAGACGTTTTAGATGGGCAGGGCATGTAGCTCGTATGGGCGAATCCAGAAATGCATATAGAGTGTTAGTTGGGAGGCCGAAGGGAAAGAGACCTTTGGGGAGGTCGAGACGTAGATGGGAGGATAATATTAAAATGGATTTGAGGGAGATGGGATATGATGATAGAGAGTGGATTAATCTTGCACAGTATAGGGACCGATGGCGGGCTTATGTGAGGGCGGCAATGAACCTTCGGGTTCCTTAAAAGCCATTTGTAAGTAAGTAAGTATTACTCTTATTATTTTGAAAATAACAGTATTATCATATTAAACGTATTCATATTTAAATATGAAAAGTAAAATATGGAAGAAAACAATTATAAAACATTACATACATTATTAAATTCAGATTTAACGAATAAACAAAACAAGTTTTCCGGCACTACCACAATTCATAAAATGGAACGTATAAATCGTATTATTATTTGAATAATAACATCCCTATATTCATAGTTACCACACGTTTAGTTTACATGAGTTCCTTCCATTAACTTTTCGTCTACTCTTATTTTTCGTCCAAAATAATATTTTCTCCATTTGTAAGTATAATATTCATGAATTCTTTCTCCACTCCATTTTCCTCCACGTATAGGCCTACTTTTCGTCCATAAAGATTTTCCAACCATATGATGTCACGGTCATAGCAAATAATAATAATAATAATAATAATAATAATAATAATAATAATAATAATAATAATAATAATAATAATAATAACAATAACAATAATAAATAATATTCAACTTAAGTACACTATATTATTCTCTTTCTCACAAGATTTGCATATTGTTATTAATTTTGTGGTTGGTTTTATCGAATACAATTTAATTTTGTAACTTTTGATTCTTAAATATAGATTAATGTTGTTATGTTTACAATATGTTTGATATCTACTCACAATTTGTTCCAGTTACCATTGCTTCAGGATTTACGTTTTTAATAAGGTACCGGATGTTTACGTATCCCGCGGATAACTGTAGAATTGCCGTTTGGATTTCCGAATGATCATTTTATCCTACGTTCATATGTTTCACTTCAAGGAACTTTCTGTTGTTCTCACTCTGTTTTCGACTCGAATATTTCTCTCGAAGTTACTATAAAGCTTTTCAAGCGATTTAATTCATAAGTCGTGGTTACAATATTTTGTCTGGGCGGATGTAATATTTAACTTATCATAACTAACAGCAACTGAGTCGTAACTAGGCAACGTTTCTTAAGCGCTCATGGAGGTCGCTAAGTCGTATGATAAGATGATAAGGGACGCCACCGATTATTACGAAGCTTTAAGCAAAACTGGCAAGATTTAGGTATGAAAATATAGACATAATAAATAAAGTTATAGAGGATTTAATACCAACGAACACTAAACCTATTTCACAGTGAAGTGTTATGATATTATAACCTCAAATGTTTACCATTAATCAGATATTGCAGGAGACTTGGTGCGTATTTATAATCCCTGCTTTCACAGGAAATATATTTGAATGCACTCATGCAGTAGGATGCAGTTGTTCGCATAGGAGTTATCTAAACGAATTTCACACGTTCAAAATAGTTTTAACGGATAATTTAATTACGCTTTTAAACTCATGTTTCTCGTCATGAGATAATTATTTCCTGACCTGCGGTCTCGAAACACTTATCATCAAAAGAAGCATTCATCAAGCTCTATTAGATTATAGGAAAACAATCAGCACTTGTAATATTACTGTTGATAGTATGTATTACCTACTTATTTAACAAACTTTTATAATAGGACCTATGCATATACGTATACACATTTTGCACAAAAATACTTGCTCTATTAATGACTTTTTTACCGTATAATTCTCAAGAAGTAATGAAATGGTCAAAATAGAATACTCACAGCGATAAAAAATATATAGCTTAGTTCATTAAAAAAAGAGACAGGAGCCAAAAATAAGTGATATGAGAGGCGATTGGGTGTTCCTTATTTTTAAGTTTTTAACTGTCGTGAAGGGGTGACTCACGCCATGACCTAACCACTTATTCGCCAGTCTCAGAGACTATTCTAGATAACTGCACGCACGTTTTGATTGCCCACTTTGATCTCTTTCACGCCCTCGAAATGTTTCCTCCAACGCTAATTTCTAATTCTGCTCTCGAACTCAGGGTCACAATTTTGCTTCGTATTACGGGCGTCTTCAACTCGATTCCAGGAAATATAGGGATTCGCATGCATCTGTTGGTGTAGTGGCTACAAATATTTATAGGTACTTAAGTTTGGACTGGTTGTTTACATTAGGCCCTACATATCGACAAAGAAAACCGAAATAATTAGTTGGTTTTGAAGAGGGAGCTATTACATTTTGTGCAATCTTATTACTTTTTTACTTTCTACAATTTCCCACCTAAATCAACGTTTCCATGAGAAAAAAAAAAATATTGCAGAATCTCACAATTGTTTTCCTCCTCTAATTATAATATTCTTCCCATACATCTACACAGCGTTAAGTCCGGAAACAGATTTCGCTCAGGTAAATTCCGTTAGTTTCTTACTACTCGTACAAACTTCCCTTATTAAAGGACAAAGTGTTGTAAACAATTAAATTTAGTGAATGTAAAATGTTTGTTACAAACTAACATTATGAGATTTACAATTTATATTAGGCCCAGTTTATAAAAGAGAAACTTATTATGAAGATAAAATAATGAAACAAACTTCATTTTTATTAGCATAGCCTATTAAAAAATCTTAGTACTCGGGAAAAGTGGCACAAGTTAAAAATGTTAATTATACAGGAGAAAGAAAAAAATTGTCTTCACACTGGTTTATGTCGATTTGATTTTCTTCTGTATGAATTGTTGTAATGGGAGAAATACTTATGTCTCTTTTCCAAAGCGAGCAGATGTTCCGTAAGTTGTCAATAAATTATTAAAAATGTTTGTGGAAACTGACTTATGCCACTTTTCCCAAGCACTGCAGAAATATACACAATAAAAAATCCCAATTGCAGTACCAAGGTGGTCCACCGCTGTGGAGTAACGGTTAGCAAGCCTGACCACGAAACGAACAGGCCGGGTTAAAATCCTAGTTGGGCCAAGTTACCCGGTTGAGGTTTTTCCGGAGTTTATCCTCAAACCATTAAGAGCAAATGCTGGCAACTTTCTCCGCTGGACCCTGAACTTATTTCGCTGGCATTTTCACCATCTCACTCAGACGATAGATAAGTATAGCAGTTGATAAAGAGTCGTAAAATAGTCAATTAAAAGAAGTACCAAGGTGATTTGTGCTTGCAACCTCAACAAGAAGAAACTCTTTACCATTGAGTTAAGAATACTGTATTAAGAACGTGGATTATAACCAGTACTGCGGTAGCACCCGATTCGGTAGTACCCGATTCACACTTAAAGACGCGGTCATTTTAATTATTTTGACCATGAGTACGCCTGGAAACAGATTTCGCTTAGTACGGCTCAGTTCGAAAAGTAACTTGGGCATCCCTTTTAGCTGTGGTTCAGCACGTCAGATTTCAAAAATAAAATCTCGCGACCTATAGGCCCAAATTACATTACAGATGTAATTTATTGGCTTACCTTGTAATAAATGCTAGAACTGTTAACTGCTGAAAATTTGACAAGACACTTGTTGTATGGTTTCTTCATAGTAAGCCTATAGGCACTATCATATTAGCCTTCCATTGCTCCCTATTCTGAGCAAGAGTAATCCAGTCTCTAGCATCATATCCCACCTTCCTCAAATTCATTTTAATATTATCCTATTAGCCTAATATTCCTTATTAAAAGAGAAATATTTAGATGACTGAGCCATGTTGAGCGGATGCCCCACTATAGGTTACCCAAGTGAGAATTGTATGGACACGCAGATCGAGGAAGACGAAGAGGAAGACCCAGGCTTAGGTGTGCAAGATGTGGAGGATGACTGAAGGAAGATTGGAGTTAGGAGGTGGAGAAGACTGGCATAAGACAGGACAGAATGGCTACAAATATTGGAGGAGTTCCGGGTCCTCAATGGGCTGTAGCGCCATTATGAATGAATGAATAAATATGATTTTGAATCTCATTTCAAAATTTGCTCGTGTTCTACTCAAAACTTGGAATTTATGAGTTATGCTTTGTTTTTATCAACGCACTATAGATATAGTCCTGCAAATTTGGAAACTGAACTAAAGTTTACTTCTGTGGCTACGAACTCCCATGCATGCCACTATTAATATTGTTATTGTTGTAGCATATAATGTAGATGCATGAAAAATTAGTTTTGGGAAATAAAGCTTTCGGTAATTATGAAAATAAGTACCTAATTTGGAAAAATTTATATATGGAAAATTAGTTCTTGAGAAATAAAATTTTGGAACATTTTGCCACAGGAGAAACAATTTTGAAAAAAAAAAATTGCATTGTGTAAAACGATTTGAGAAAAGTGTCCAGAAACGGTTTCAGCTAAGATATTCCAAATGGTAGATACCTGCTTTATTTATTTTGGGTAGCCTTTTTAGTATAGTCGACCTGGATGGCACAGGGAGTATAACGCTGGCCTTCTGTGCCCGAGGTTGCTGGTTCGATCCCGGCCCAGGTCGATGGCATTTAAGTGTGCTTAAAAGTGACAGGCTCATGTCACTAGATTTAGTGCATGTGAAAGAGCTTCTGCGGGACCAAATTCCGGCACACCGGCGACGCTGATATAACCTCGGCAGTTGCGAGCGTCGTTAAATAAAACTTTTTTTGTGTATATTTTACTTTAAATGTCGTCACAATGCTAAAATATCTGTATCCAGGAAAGCTGCTGAAATTACACAAGTCGTTGTACTCAAAAGTCCCTGGCAAGAGATTTATATTTGCGTCCACAGTCCACAACACAAGCAAAAAATCAATTCTCACTTGCATTATAAAACAGGTTATATTATTCCATTCTACAATAACACCAAGAGTGCGATAAAACTGCAAGGTAGAGTTGTTTGTTTGCAGGCAGGCATACGAGAGACAGTAAACTTTAAAACAGAAGAACCTGATGCAGGCCAGCTGGCGAACTCGATAAAACGTAACAGGTAATTAGATCACAAATGAATGGTACTCTGTGCAAATAGAAAAGTGGACTGACGGGTAATATAAACACAGTTAATATATCTGTTACTAATATGAAGATCTGTGTTTCAGATAAGGTGTTTCCGAACGGTGGCAATAAAACTATTATCGTCGTGATTCATTTATTTTTCATCGCCATGCGGGCAGTCGCCCGCCCCTTTCATTTGTAACCAGTCGTGTAGCTGTTCTCAGAGGATGAACAATCTAATTTATCCGAAGATCTTCATCACAGCGCGCTTGTTTCTGCTTTTATGCTCTCTTTCAGGAAGTTGACACGTTCACGGGAGACCAAGTCTCGCTGACTCATCCCTCAATTACAGAACAGAACTCGACTGGCAAGGGCACAGGTTGAACCTTTGAGAAGTTGTACACCGATAGATACCATAAAATGTAAGTTTAACTTTGTCATTCCATGCAAAAAAAGTATGCTTTTGAACCATGATGTCTCAAAAGTTAAAAATATTGTAGTAGGTTATTTTGATGTTCTAAATATGAATTTCACGGAATATTATATTTATATCCTTCATAGTTTGGCAGCAATCAGCATTTAAAATATTGGTTTAGCAAAGAACACGGTTTCATTCATTGAAGTTTTCTTACTATGTAAAAGAAGATGGAAAAGTGATTTCAATGCAATTCGAAAGAAGAGAGCCTTGTTTATAAATTTCCTCAAAATGAAAAAAAAAAAAGGTATAATATTTTAAGTAGTTATCCGCCGTAAAATAATTTAAAATAATATAGAACACAAAATGCAATTCATTTTTACAGACGAAAAAAAAATGTATTTAATTCTTTAGGGTATATTGATTCCACTGTGAAAATTTCAGAATACTGACTTAAATATCATGTCAGCTTTTAATAAAAAATAACTCACTGGAACAAAGGAGCTCAGCAGATAGGCTCTCCCGCCGTACAGAATGTTGCGCGATCAAGGTCAGGGAGACGGTCGTTTGAGATTACTCATCGTTACGAAGTCTCGCGAATGCTGCGACCGCCACACATAACAAGCGATTTTCAACCGTCGGAACAAAAATTAATAATTATATTAATTTAATTATTCATAGGTTTTTTTAGATAACGTCATAAAACTTGAGAGATGGATTAAGAATAAGATTTTCTGCAATACGAATGGAATTCGCATTAATTTAAATTGGTGTATTCTAATATAAAACTATTTCTTTTTTCAATGAGGTGTTTTTAAGAGCATCCCTTAATATTATTCGAATTAATCTTTAAGGTATTAAAACATGGTTGTTCAGGTTTACAATGGCGTCTCTTTAGTTTCGATGACACTTCATATAGGATGTCTAGAATATTCCAAATTATGGATAGCATTTAACTGCTACCCATTTTTCAGTCATCCGTATGACTAAAATATTAATGATATGGCGGTCATACTTGGCAGTTTAATTTATTTCCATAATAACATTATTATATTAAAAACCCCAAAAAAATTCATGTCACTGGCATATTCTTAAAATTTTGTGTGGAATGTCCCAAATAGGTGGTAATAGTAAATAGTCTTTATTAAACACAATTTTTAAAATTTCCAGTCGTTTTTTATTTGTTCTGGAAGCCTGGCTCGGAACCTCGCAGAGTGAGGATGAGTGGAGCTTGCGTCCAGAACTAGACAAGTCCATAAACACTGGGTTTGCAGTGAAAGACTTGTCCTTGGGTAGAAACTATGAATGAATAAGTACAACAGTTCGATTGGTGGCTTTGCAAGAGAACTTTCGTCGATCTCCTCAGTATGTGGAATAAGAAAGTTACATCTGAGCCACTTTTACGAGAGAAGTCATGGATTTACTCGCAATATTATACCTGTCTTTGTATTTCGACATGGTCATCTAGTGTCAGACAGCAAGCAATCCGTGTGAGCCGAGAGAAATGAACAGTTGGCATCATAACCTCAACTACATAACCAGAGCGATTCACTGCCCCTTTGATTCTGATGCGAATTAGTAACCATCACAAGGCCGATTAGATCACATTATGCATAGTGCGATTGTTGTTTGTCTTGTGAGTTTCAACAAAAGGTGGTGAGACCGAACCAGCTGCAAGGTGTAAAGTGAATAGCGCTGCCTTGTTCGAATATTGATAAGCATCTTTGGGATTGTGGGCAAGTCGCTTGTGATATTCGGTTAATGCTACATGCGTTTCTGGCGAATTATCGATATTGCGTTCAAATCAAAAGTGACTCATGTTACTCATCCCTCAAATAGTAACTAAGGCCCGTCACACACTTGAAGAGTTTGCGCGAGCAAGAAATGTGTTGCGAGAAAATTCAAAGATTGATAACATGGATTCAAATAGACGTCCACACAATGGAAGAGATTCTCGTTCGAGGCAAAAACCTCGCGCGAGTTTCTCGCTGGAATCGGTTTCTCAGCGAATTTTCTTGACACATTTATCAAAGCTGTTTGACATTTATACTCTTTATGACGATTGAATGTAGAAAAAGATATCACAGGTGGCGATGAATTGTATTGTTTTTATTTGAAAATAAGGAAAGATGGCTGATAACTGCAGTCAGAAACTTATCGAACTTTTACGATGTCACCTGTAGGCCCATTTATATGATACACGGGATGAAGACTATAAAAATACGAAACTTAAAGAAGAAATCTGGAGACAAATATCAGATTATCTGAAAATAAATAGGACTATAGTTCATTTTGATGAGATTTAATAGTATTAATTAAACATTTGAAATAATGTATCTGTATTTCCTAACAGTTTACATAATTTTAATCAGAACGTAGCAAAGAATCCTCTATCATGAATGGCAAAAAACTGTGGTCCATTCAACATGAAATAATGCCTAAACATATCATCATTCAAATCGAAACCAGTGTCCAAAACTCGCTCTTATTTTCGTAAGATACAATGTGATTTTCAGATATTTCTGGCTTTAATTTTAGTTCTACATTTTCTTTTCATTAACAAAATATGTTCATGTAACTCCATTTTCTCATCATCTGAATACTCAGATTCAACATAGCGTTCGTACGTAATTTTTAAAGTACGACAATATACTTACAGGTTATATATTTAAGTACGACAATATACGTAAATACATAACCTATAATATTTCCCCCAACGAGTGATTACTATAATCAGAAAAATGCTCTCTGCATGAAGGGAGTGCATAGATAATCATAGCGAGGTTTGATCTGTGATAGCGAGAACTCGCCAAGTGTGTGGAGGAAGGCTCTTCGCCTCTTTCTCGCAACACATTTCTCGCTAGCGAAAACTCTTCAAATGTGTTACAGGCCTAAGACGTTTTCTTTCTATGAATCCACGAAGAAAATATTGTAGACAAATAGTTTTATTTTTATCATAAAAGAACATTTACTTACAAATGTAGGTCTATAATTTTAACAGGTTTTAAAGAAAGAATAGTAATTAATGGTACAAGAGAGTAAAGCAAGATTTTATTAGCGTGTAGAAATTTTCGTGCCAGAGGCGTAATTGAGACCGATAATTATTTTAAAGTGAGAAAAAAGTCGATTAACTTTCGAGTTGTATAGTACAATATAAATTACCTGTATCTAAACCAAAATAAAAGTGCAATGAGAAAATTGTAATCCTAATTGTATGCCTGTTCTTGGTAATGTGTTGGTTGTAAAAATGATAATTTATGTTAAAAGAAATTAAATTAAATTAAGTAATTAAGAAAGTAAATTAAATTTTATGCGGGAGCGGAAAGTTTAGCTCCCAAGGCATAAAATGTAGAAAGAGCTATACACTATATTATCCATTACTGGTAACTAAATTTAATTTTAAACTGTACGCCTTTTCTTTGTAATGTGTTGTTTGTGAAGAAGTTATAAATGAATGAATGTATGGATTTCATTCATGCTAATGTGTTGGTTGACATGGAGAGGGTGATTAAACAATTTAATTCACTTCGTGAGTTAAAGGACTTTTACTATACAAGTGCGATAAGAGTATTACTAATATACGTGTGTAACCACGCAAGTATGTTAATAGGGCGTTATCACACATGTATTGTACAGTATTTTACACTCGTTAGAAAAAAAAAACAAGCAAAAATAACTTGACTTTTAAACATTTACTTTTCTTTTGTGAGAAGCAGAAAATTGAAGCTAACTATCTGGGTAGTAGTTGAAATAATATATATTATAACTCTATAAATACATGACAACCACAATGTTACTATAACAAACGTTTGTTTTTACTGCAAATTTGTATGTTTTAAGATGAGTGATTCTGAAATTTGACTTCAGATATTGAAGAGCAAGCTTTAAAAACCATATCCAGATAAAATTAATACAATAAGGTAAAGTACCAAAATAAGAGACACTTTTTTTAAACTGCTTATAAATGAGGATGGGAATAGACATTTTTAATCTGAATGAGTGGAATACATACAGCATTTCGTCTATTTTTAGAACTGACAATACAAATTTTAGTCAGTTTTTATTATTACTTGAAATTATTAAAAAAAAGTAAAACTGAGAAATACTGATGTTTTGAAAAGGGGTTCCAAATAAGAGATACTTGTGTTATTTAAGTTTATTTTTGAACATGTACAAAAATTATCATCATTTGACAGAAAATTGAAGCAATATATAACATTGTGAAGTTATGTAGATACTTTAATAAATTCAGGAACATTTTGAAATTAAAGAGGTCAGTGTAACAGTGACCCAACTCCTCTCAACAGAAATTCTGTTGTTTATTTGGCATTTTTCCAAGTGAAATTAAGATGGTTTACGAAAAGAACACAAAATCGGTCAAATCGGACATGAATGTACTAATCTTATTTAGGCTACTATTGCTAACGTTAATATTTCGCTAGAGAAACAAAAATGATAGAATATTAAATTTCGATCTCCATATTTTAATTTTAAGTTGACTGCACTTATTTTGCCGACCCTTTAGCCTAATTGACACAATTCTTATTTCGCTGTATTGAACAAGTTGGACAAACGAAAGGTTCATCATCAGTGCTGCAGTCTTCGTGTGCCCAGCGACGACATTTTGAACTCTGAATCTATTTCTCCCCCCTGAGCCCTGGTGTCCTCTGAAAAAAATTCAGTGCAAAACAAGCATTCTCCATCATCATAATTTTCTCCATATTCCGAGTCACTAGAGTTAATTAATTCCATTTCCACATCGGATTCTTCATCACTGAACGAACTCAAGCAGTGCTTCTTGGACTGAGTTTTTCTGTGATTTTTGTTGTTTTTCGAACAACTTCTTGCGAGCTTCGTCTTTTCTTTCATTTTCTTTATCTAAACTCTCTCTCATTTTTTTCTGATCAGAACTGATATTATGATAGCTCCTTTTCCTGCCCTGGATGACTTTACATGCGACTACCCACTGGTTGAAGCTTACGGCTCTTGAGGTGGTGATTGTTGCTGCTGCTGCTGTTGCTGCTGCTTCTGTAGGCCTAACTGTGGTATAACCAAAGTCACCGTTTCTGACGCGTGAAATAAGTAATGGGAACGTTGAGAGCGAGTAACTTATCTTTGCCATAGTCTGTGGGCATTAAAGCTGACAACTGTGGTTCGCAGATTGCTTACATCACATCTGTTTAGGAGGTGGTATCACTCTCAACCGAAGTGACAACAGATGCCACAGATCTTTGAGTACACTGACCAGTCAGTGGACTGGTCAATGTACTCAAGGACATATCCCAGAAACGCAAAGTGCGAGTGTCTTGCCTTTGAAGTAGTCAGTGGGCAACAAGACTGACAACTGTGATTGGCAGATTGCTTACGTGACGTGTTGGGTGTTACCGTTCTCAACTACACTGGCAACAAATGCTCACTTACTCAAGAACACGCGCCACAAACGCTGGCACTGGCTGTAGTGGCGATATTTACACAGGTCCAACGAAATTTTCGAAATCAGGAATCACAATTAAATTTAATAGTTTTATAATTACACAAGATTTTTATTTGAAATGTATAGAGAATATTTTACGAATTAAGCACTTATATTTTAATCTTTAAGTAAGGTAAATATTGTCGGACTAGCTGATTTTAATTGACTTTAGCTATTGATATTATTGTCATCTCAATGAATAATTAATTTTAGTCATTAATAATGATAACTTAATCATTTCAACTAGTAATTTTTGTAATGAATAATTGAGGACAATGGATAATTAATGATTGACCTAATTCGTAATAAATTTTAATTAATAGTTCAATTAATCTTTCATTGGTTCTTATGTAGTTGATGGCAGACAAACTGACATGACTGGAAGCATTAACGCTTTTCGTAAACTCTCAAAGTTGAGCATCATAATAATACCAAATAAGGGTTCTAAATAAGAGATACTATCTCTTAATAGGACCCCTAGGTATCTCTTATTAGGGGACGGAGTAAATAAAAATGAAATAGCTACCCAAGGTTATAAGTTATCTTTCTTATTAGCAATCTACCTTATTATATGCAACATTTTGCTAGTAATTTTATAAAATTAATAATACATTTGTTGTAGCTTACATTACCTGCTGTTCTCTTCCTTAACAAAAAACAGTAAAAAGTTCAAAATGTGAAAAATTACTTTGCTTGCTCTGAGCTTCGTTGCTTACTTTCAACTGAGGTTAGGCAAAGAACACGATGCCTTAGAAGCACAAATATTGATTTACCATAGTTGTCGAGAGATGGCAAATTATACCGGAGAAGTTAACAAGGTATCTCTTATTAGGGCCCTGTCTCTTATTTGGGTACTTTACATTATATTATAATATTATGTTGTACTTAGTTTCAATACATTTTGAAATATACTTGATGCTATCATTCATTCCTTAAATCGTGGGATAAGAAAAACGAGTGTGGTAATGAATTTCTTATCCCACTTAAAATGAATGGGATAAGACGCTATTACCACAGTCTATTACATACAATCACGAAGCTCAATATGTAGAAAATATGCATCCATAGATAGTTGCTAACCACTAGGATCGCTACTATCGCCTCATAACAGACAATGGGAAATAGTACCGGCACAGTCTATTGTTCCTAGTACCCTCACAACTCAAGCTTCGTAACGTGCTATTAGCTTACGGGTGTACACAGAAGCTCTTAATAAAAATCAATGCTGTGAATAAAGCCATTATTTAGATTACTAAGGACTGAAAGAAAATACTAATTTAGATACCAGCTATGGATAAGTTAACGAATATATGAATTTTATTGTTGATAATGTGTTCGTTGTCAAGGAGAGAGTGATTTAAAATCTTTAATAGTGAACTGAAACTTTTAATTTTATTCAATGCTAAAGGTAAAGTAATTGTTTAGGATTCCAAGGACGACGAAATAAAGAGCGGTTTAGATACTAATAATGTATAAAGTACAGGGTGATTCGTTTGGGAAGACATAAAATAAAAACGCTGTAACATGTGAACAGTATATTCATATTACTTCAGTAACCTGTAAATACATTCTAGAAGGATGAGAGTGCGCCCGTATTAGACTTCAACGAGCCACCATAGCGTATAGAACGCAATACATATCACAAGTCTTATTTCTCCCATGTGTGAAAAAAACAGCTCAGGGGTAGTTTTGCCGAAAGTTCAGACAATCTTTGCTTTGAGATCATGAATCTCCCTCGGTAGCTGTGCATGGACAAAATCCTAAACAAAGAAATCGAGTCACATCAGGTCTGGAAAATTCGGACACCATGTAGTTGGTGAACACGATCTCGCCAGTAGATGTCGAATATCATTTTATTCACAACTTCTTTTCTGTATGAGCTGATGTACCATCCTGTAGAAACCCATGCCCATTTTATTTTCCTATTGTGGTACAAAAAACAAATATGATTCGTTTCTAGAAATCCACATCTTGTAATGACTGAACACGTTACATACGGTAGAGGTAGATTTTCAGGTAACGGTGACAAGTTTGTGTATGGCACAGCTATACTTCCTAGTAAGGTGGGTGCTGCTATTATGGCCATGTTCCTGATATGGCCACCCCCCTATTGTGAGTTAGTTAACCAAAAAATCCGCTAAATTGCAGCAGCATCCAGTGAAAGGGCAACCTGGTATGTCGCTTGATCGTTTTCCATCCTGTCAGGTTGAGCAATATGGCGTCAGTTGCCTGTTTTGTGGTTTTCATGTAACCTCTTCTTATTTTTCTCTGGTAAGTCCTTTGTTTTATGCATGTTTTTCAAAGACTTGTTTCATGAAAACCATAGTACTCAATTCAGTTTTTAATGTTCTGTTGATTGGTGTTGTCGTTGATTGCGTATCTTTTACGAGTTGTTCATAATCAAACGATTTTAGTGAAAGCTTACCTGCTCCTGATATGGCCATATCAAGTTCATTTCACTTTTATTTTTTCACCTGACAGATTTACATGCCTTATAGCTGGGATTACGCAAAAATTTTGTATTTTAAGAAAAACAACTTCATTTTTTTTATGGAAAAACCTGTTTTGACTATACTTTTGAATTATGAAAAAGATTATTAAGTGTCAAGCATATTCATTTTACACCAAAATTATTTAATTTTAGCACAATTGCGCTATCAAACTGAAAACTATCACGATTTGCAGAATATGGAACAAGGGTGACCATATCATGTGCACATGTTCCAGATATGGCCACTAGGTAGACTTTTGGAATTTGGGACTTTTTGGACAATTAAAGCTATTTTATGGGGAAAGTAAATTGTTCTAAGAAAGTCCATTAGACTGAGAAATAGTAAGAAAAAAGTGGTTTACATTTTTTTTCAAAATGGCGGCTAGAAAAATTCTCAAACCTTAGCATGGCCATATCAGGGACACCTACCTTATTAAGACTCTTCTTGGGCTTGCTTTTATACCAGCGCTAACAGCAGCTTCGGTTTCGAGAACACGTCTATGGCCACCAGTGCAATAAGTTATGTTACAGTTTCTTCAGACGTGCGCTATCATAACTTTATCGACTTGTAATCCTGAGCTCTCCGAAAATTATGCTCATGGTTTAAACGACGACGAACTCATGTTACACTTTCAAAATTTGTAACACACATTTCACTAATTGCTTTGTAGTAAATGGGGTTTTGATTATTCATCCGTTACTAAGTGACACTGTGACTTATTCGTAAAGACAATGATATAAAACGGCCATGTTTTAAGGACATCTTGCAATTAATAGTATATTATGAAACAAGTTTATAATGTTGTACCTTGTTGCAACGAGTCCATGTTTGAGAAACAAGCGAAGCGAGTTTCTGAATTTAGACGAATACATAACTGTATACCATTATAAACTTGTTCCATACATATTTTGCAAGACAGAATTATAAAACGATTAATATAAAATAACATCAAATTTGTAATGATGGGTAGTTTGATATCATGGTCTATGAAGGAAAGGGTTGCTATGACAACAATGATGTTTCAAATTTTAAGGCCCATTAAATGTAAACGTAACATAAACACAGAAATTTGCGGTAAGGTTACCAAATGGGATTATTCACAATGATTCACATAAACACTGGCATTAACATTACCATTAGACGTTAACATGAAAGTTTGCAAACTCTAAACTTTCATGTTTATGCTTACGTAATTTGAAACAATACATAATCGTAGAGCGCTTAAGTATACAACAGAATGTGATGAAATGACGTCTTCGTTATGTATCCGTAGTTACCAAGTATATTTTCTGTTGTGTTTATGTTCCCATAGTATGACTTTTTGATTTTACGGTAACGTTTACATTGTTAACGCTTATAATTAATTTGTTATCTCTTGCATGTGCCGTAGCATAAAGTATGTTCTTTATGGTAGAGGGTAAGTAAGCTCACTAACTACAAATAGAAGCGTAGTGAGGGAAGGAAGCACCTCAGTCCACTTGCTTCTTCTGACGCGCAGGTAGGTTTCGCGAGATAACGAATGGCCCATACGTTATTTTAAATAGGTATTTAGGTTTCATAATACTAATTATATGATACAAGTTATGCTGTCATAATAGAGGTCATGACATTTTAATTGGCATGGTAGGTCTAATATTTTACAGCACTGCACTACATTCACTGATACAATAATGTGGTATATTATTATTGATTTTCACTAACGATAAAGAAGACTGTTTGCAATGCTGAAAAAAAAATACTTTTGTACCACTCCTGATATAATTTTATAGTGATTTTATTTTATATTTTCCCAAACGGGTGTATATTTTTTTTAGCCAATGACGGGTACTTGCTTCACCACCTAGCTTTCTGCAACGTAGCTACGCATCTTTTTTCCTCTATAGAGTTAACCTTCGTGCACCAAGGAAGGCATTCTACAAATAGATTAGGTTATGTAACGGTGGAGGGTTTGCACGTCGGCCATACTGAGACCTATTGTGACCTCGAATTTATGGGATGAATGAAAATTAGATATACCAGCCCACGGGCCTTATGTGATCCCTCACCCTCTCACGAAATGAGAGCTCCCTACACCTCCCACCTCCCGCCTTAAGTTCATACCGCCAAGGTGACCAAGCAGCACAGGATCCATTCCAACGGCCCTTCCAAGGTGTCGAAGCGCCCTTGGAAGTGCTCTTAAGCCTTGGTTTTTCTGAACCGACACATGCGAGTTGCGAGGTGCGAGGCCCGTCTCGCACAAATCCGGACTACACGAGAGATAGTGAGTGGTTTCTATAACTGCGAGGAACGCAGACCTCGCATCTCGCAGTTATAAAAACCACTTACTGTCTTTCGTGTTGTCCGGATTTGTGTGAGGAGGGCCTCGCATGTCGCAACTCGCATGCGTCGGTTCAGAAAAACCAAGGCTTAAAGCAGGGCTGGGCATCGGGAGCGGAACCAGTCTCTAAACGGGGACCCTTAATATTCATCCGTCAATGAATCAACGCTGCGCGACGTTCAGCGGGAAAGAAAGGGGATGAAGAGAACTCATAGGGCTCCCCGTGAGAGAGTAGAATCCGCTCTTGCTGCCCAGCCCTGCTCTAAAAGAATGAATCCTGGCAGAGATATTGCGGAAAGCTGAGAACACAGGAACGGTTGCGGAGAAGACGTCCCCCTCCCCCCCCCCCCGTAAGCGGACGAAACATGTGTCGACCTGAATATGTCTATGGAATGAGATGAAGAAGATGAATTATAAATTCTTTTTCTACACGGAAGAGGAAGGGACCGTGGCAAAGAAAATTCCAACCCCGGCATTTGCCTAAGTAACTGTGGAAAATCACGAAAAAACCAGTCAGATTGATCGGTCCGGGAATCGAACAACGAACCTCCCGAATGCGAGTCCCATACGGAACGCATGAGCCATCTTGCTCGGTATTCTAGTATTAGTATTAGTATTAGTATTCATTTATTTAACCTGGTAGAGATAAGGCCGTCAAATAAAATTACAATTAGTATTAAATTTACAATTAAAATTACAATAAAAATCAAAGTACGAAAAGATTACCTGACTAATTAAAGCTAGATAATTTATCATAGAAAAACAAAGAATATTTTATATTTATTGAATTACAAATTCAACCTAGGATAACAAAATTGTATAGTGATGAAATTTTTGGATATTGAAATATTTTGTGATAGATTAAGGAAACTATTTACAAGAAATCAATTACTGACCAAGTGCCTAGTAAGTTTGTGTTTGAATTAAATTTTATTTCGACAGTCCCTGATGCTAGCAGGTATATAGCGAATTCCGGAGTCTTGGCAGGGCTATTGTGAAAGAGGATGAGTATGAGGATGTGCGATGAGATGGTATTGTATTGTTTCACGACGAGAGCGTGTGTTCAGATTATGGTGGGAAGAAAGGTAAGTGAAGCGAGACGACAGGTACGAAGGAATAGAAGAGTTCAAGATTTCGAAGATAAAGAGAAGTGAATGTAAATTTCTTTTCTTATCTAGTTTAAGCCAACCTATTCCTTCCAGGGATGGGGTAATATGATCATATTTACGAACATTGCTTACAAAACGTACACACAAATTATGAGCACGTTGAAGTTTCGTTTTGTTGTCGCTGGAGAGGTCAGTCAGTAAAATGTCAGCATAGTCAAAATAGGGAAATACAAGTGTCTGCACAAGGGACTTCTTTAAGCAAGAGGGGAGATGAACATTTATCCTTTTTAGCACATGGATAATAGAATATACTTTTCTACGTAGCAGTGAGTCTACTATTCGGTTAATATTTTTAGCAAAGTTATACCATGCTCCCACACATTGTGGATTTCAGTGTAAATGTAACACAAGTAATATATTTTTATTCATAATATGCTGGTCCCACTGAACATCATATCAGCTGCCGCTGAGGATAATAAATTTGTTTGGGGATTGCGAAAGATTAATCTAATGGTAATAGCCTATTAAGTTGACGTGAAATGTTTCTCCTTATCAAATTTCGTAAATCGTTGTTGTCTTTCCTGTCGATTCAAATGCAATAAAGCAATAAATCTGGGATTCAGTGCACCTGATAGCGCACCGTCATCAAGCCAATAAAATGTCGCTACCGCCTTGACACGCGAGTTTAATAGTACGGATTGTCAATGGCGCGTGCCGCTTGGAAGTAGACACAGTTGAAGACCTCCGAAGAATAAGAATATAACCAACAAATCTTTAATTCACATTTCGGGAAAAAGAGAAGAAATTTTAGGGGAATATTTCATTAGCCCTATAGGCTATTTACTACTAAGGAGGAGACATTTCCTTTTTTATCTAATTATTTGTGTTATTATTTTGCTCCTGTTTTTAGATTGTTTTTGTCTTTATTGATCTGATTTGTAATTCCTTATTTCACTGGTTTTATTTCTTTTGAGTTGGGTTTATTATTTTTTCTTTGTTTTACTAGCTTGGGTGTATATTGGTTTAATTAACAATACTCAACATATATTTGCACATCTTGTACCACAAGGAACCCCATTTAACTATCAAAGATAAAAGTTTATTAAGCTATTGGATACAATAATTTTTTTTTTTTTCATTTAAGTTACAAATTTAATCAGGTAATTTGATGTTACATCCTTTTCCCGTAGTAGTCTTCAATTATTAAAGACTATTTCGTTCAGGTATCAATTCGCCACTAGAGTAAGAATCCGTTTAATTTCAACTTATTAGGGCGATCTATCACCGCTATTTTCGAATTTACGTTTTCCCTTTTTCCTTGTCACTGATCATTCACAATTGCTTGGTAGACTACGTAAGTATTTGAACGCAATGGAAATTGTAGTGTGTCCATACAAATCATTAAGAAACACCATGCCTTAAATAATTATCAGCAAATTCAGAAATAATCAATCAACATCGATTTCTTCAGGATGAAGCACATCCAATAAATTTACTTTTACAGAATCTTATATCCATAATTGAGCATTTAATTTAATTTACATCTTGTTCAATTTCGTTATGTTTGCAATAAAAATTAATATGTACATTATTCTGCTGTTTCTGCCATTCCTGTGTATTTGGAATAGTTAACAATAGGTGTCTCTGGTTGTATTTCTAAATGAGTATTTTCATTCATTCTTTACGAATATAGTAGGCCGTGGCAGCGAATGAAATATGATACGATGTAGGTAAACAAATAACTTATCCAATAGTAGTATGCGTTATCTCCATTTATCAATTTGTTTATTAACGTAGTCTATTCATGTAATTACCTGTTTCGGTTTCAGAAGTTGAGAATGCCTTCTCTTCATTGGTCTTCCTATATTTATCCATCCTGCAGTTATATATATATATATATATATATATATATATATATATATATATATATATATATATCGAAGGTGTTGAATTTTTTTTTCAGAAATAGCTGTAATTAAATTTTAACACATTATTATTAGTTACTTGTCGGATACTTTTCCAATTCACTGTGGGCTAAACCTTTACTTTTTAACTTTGCTCCAGAGCAGTGGTTTCGAAAGTGTGCTTCTCGGATCGCTGGGGGATCAGGGATCCGCGGTTGGTAATATACTTAGATCTTGATATAAATAGGCCTAACATATAATATTACCGTTTTTTCTCGACGCGATTGTACAGTACTGTGCGCGACTATACTTGTGAAAGTATGTCGGCAAGGGTAGATGACCAGATCACATCTTTGAGCTGGCCTTCGAGCTGTTGTAAAAACACGACTTTCTTTTTTATGTTAAAGTAGTCAATTCTATTGAAAATTTTTAGTATGTCTATTAAACTCGACTATTGTCAACAAGTACTTATTACAAGTCACCTTAATTACATATCAACTTGATTAATTACATGACACAACTTACAAATAAACATTCTGATGGGGACAGAAAAAGAAGTTAAAATTTTTTCCACCATGTTAATGATGTCAAAAGAAGTGCTTATACAAATTTTGGCCGTCCAGAAAGTGATTTTTCCTGGGGCCGTTTACACAAAAAAAGCACAATTGCATGGAAATATTTATTAAAACAGATACAGCAATTGTTGCGCTATTTGTCAACATATCCCCCACTGGAATTGGGACATACCATGTTATCAATTTTTGTATCCTTGTGTCGTAGAAGTCAGCCGCTTGGGATCGGAATCAGCGTTTGGCAGCCGTCTGCACCTCTCTGTCGGTCACAGGATATGACAAATGTCTCAATTCCGGTGGGGAATACGTTGAAAAATAGCTCAACAATTGCTGTGTCTGTTCCAATAATTTTTTTTCAATGAAATTGTGTTTTCTTTCTGTTAACGGCCCCCGGCGAATTTATTTTTTACGGCCCTCGTAGTTGCGGTCGAGTGGCTAAAATTCGTATAAGAACTTTTTTGACATTACTGTGTTAACATGGTGGAAGAAAAAAATTTAAATTTTTTATCTGCCCCCATCGGAATGTTTGCTTGTGACTTGTGTCATGTAATTAATCAAGTTCGTATGTAATTAAGGTGACATGTAATTACTTGTTGACAATGGTTGGGTTTAATAGAAATACTTGTAAGGTAGGTTTAATTTTGCTTATAGTAGGCGTTATTTATAGCTTAGTCTCTATTTATAGTCCTAGGTTTATTGCATTTATTTATAGCTAGAATTAATTTTACGTTTATTTTATCTGTATTATTTTATTGCTGTAATTATTGTAATTTTATTGCTGTAATTATTGTAATGTTATTGTGTATTATATATCACTGCCACCGGGTGTATACCCAATTGCAGTGTTAATAAATGCATGCATATCACCGGGGCAGCGTAACTCCGACTTTCAGGCGCCTCAACCTCAGAAGTGGGTTGCAAATAAGCCATTGCCAGGAGAGACCAGAAATATTAAAATGACAACCTGGTGGCATTGGGGAATAAAAATATTGAGCAAGTAACACGGTCTCAAGAGAAAATCGACATGTTTCCTTAATTGGCTTATGAGTTTCTTGGATAAATATTGACCGACACAGCTGCGTATGATTTAAGAATATTGTTGTAGCTTCGTTTACTACTCTTATGGAAGCGGTATTTGTTGTTTAAAATATATTTTATGCTCGACCATGCCGAAATGTAGTAATTATACACCTGGTAGCAGCCCTTTAATGGACCTCATTAAAGTACACCTATTCATTAAAGTTCAGGTGTTACACCAATAAAAAAACACCATTGTAGCAATATAAAAGCGCAAGTATCGATTATTATCGGATATGCAATCGAAAGACAACTAGCGAAATGTCACGGAGGCTGGAAATCCAATACTGTCGCAGAAGGTTATGTTCTGTTACTATAATAATTAGCGTTAATTGTAAATAATATTCAAATAAATTCAATTTGTCATCTCGTTTTTCAATGTCTAATTCAATTTCAAGGTTATATCAATATTCGTGTTTATTTTACACCCTAGATTATATCAAGGTCAACGTCGACATTTGTTTCTCGGAAAAAATCAATACTTTCGCGTCTGCGCACATCTCACAATTTACGACGTATTGCACAAGGTCAGTTTCGCTCCTCAGTCAGATAAGAATAACATGAATACTTATTCATAATTTCAAGTTAGAAATATGGTCGAGCATGAAAAGTCGTATGAAACTTGACTATAATGGTAATTAAGACGCTCGTATGAAAATTATGAAACTCGCTTGCGCTCGTTTCACAAACATACTCGCGTCTTAATTACTACCATTATAGGCTCGTTCATAATGTACTATTATAGGACAGGTTTAATATCATTTTCTTCTATCTAGCACTTATACACGGCGTTAAAAAAAAGTATGCAATATTTTAGGAGGTGATAGTATGCATCATAATAAGAAAAAAATGTCTAATAAGCATGGGCCCTACAACACATACTTTCTGAGATCTGAACACTTGTTCATAGGAGGTGCTCAATGTGACATCCATTTATAGCAATGCATTTTTCTGTCCTACAGTACAGCAGTCTACCAGATAATCATACCGTACTTGACAGCCCTGGCATAGAATACTGATACGTCGCAAGAATACTGAAAACAAAAGTTTGGTTGCGGATATGAGCGGGGTTCAGCAAAGATGGTGTTGTGAATTTCCGTAATCAGCATGTGTAGGCTGATGAAAATCCCCATGAAGTTGAAGAAATAAGGCATCAATACCGATTCTCAATCAACGTATGGGCAGGCGTTCTTGGCGATAGATTAAGGACCATAAGTGCAGCCACAGAGATTAACTGGAGCTCGTTATCAGAACTTTCTTATTAACGTATTGCCTAACTTGCTGGAGTATGTGCCATGTCAGCAAAGACTACAGATGTGGTTCATGCATGATGGCACACCATCACATTTTTTTCCGCAATGAGCTGACATTTCAGGACAGTTGGATTGATTGGGAAGGCCCCGCACCTTGGCCTGCTCGTTCCCCAAACCTAAATCCTCTAGACTTTTGGTTATCTAGAACAAAGAGTGCGTGATTCCTTACGCCGAAGGACAGAGGAATGCATTGTCATGAATGAACGTCGCATTGAGCAGATCTCAGAAAGTATGTGTTGTAGGACCTATGTTTATTAGACATTTTTTCTTGTTTTAATGCATACTAGCATCTCCTAAAACATTGGATACTTTTTTAACACCCTGTATTTTCACTATAATAAATATCAAATTTGTAGTATGGATGGTAACACACTGACCAGAGCACCGATTACATTAAAAACTTAGTATCGGAAAGCTCCAGAATATAAATTCACCATCCCCGGTCATGCTTGGTATATAACTGAAGACCTTCCCGGGATAAGAGTGTAACCAACAAATCAATAATACACGTTTCAGGGGAAAGAAAAATAATTTCAGGGGCACATTTCGTTAGACTAATAGGCTAGCAGAATCACTTGACTAACAAAAAATACAAGTTTATTAAGCTTTTGGATGCAAGAATTTATTGTTGTAAATGAATACTTCAAAATTACTTTTTCCACCTAAGTCACATATTTCGTTAATTTATATTACATCCTTTTTCGGGAAGGTCTTCAATTATAAGTAGCTTACCCTCACTGACGTAACGGCCAGAAGATCACGGGTTCGATTCCCGATAGAATCATAGATTTCCTCCATTGATCTAGCTCTTCCGGCTACAGAGGTATTTCCTTGGGGGTAATGTCTGCGAGTACGTAGGACTGACACCCCTACTACCATTAATGCCGTATATCTGTACGGGTGGTAACCTTGACCTCCCAGTACTCTGTTGGGCGTATAATGGGGATAACTTTACCTTTATCTTTATCGGTACAAACTCTTCAATTTAATGCTGTCTCTTCTCTTGGATATTTCCTGAGATGTATTTCTTAAACCTACACTGTTAGTCATTTCAAAAGATATGGGAGTCACGTCTCCATATCCCTTGATAATCACTAAGGTGCGGATTTATGCCTATATACCTATTTTAATCCTTAACCTGAAGGCGTAAGAGTTTAGGTTACATATCCATTTTAAGACATTGTGAGTATCATATCCGAATTCTATAGTGCCTATAATTGCCTATTTCACTAGTAAATGCCTATTTGCTTATTAATGCCTAAAAGTTGCTTAAATATCCGTATTATATATTATACTTGAATTTACTGATCATTCTATCGATATTTTTTTAATCTGTGATTTCTTTATTTTTTATCTAGCAGAGGGAAGTGATCTAAAACTATCGATAATTCTGTATATTACGTTGTACTGCCACCAGAGCGCGGAAAAATCGAATAATTTAAAATCAACCAATAAGGAAAAATGTATTTCGAAAGGAGCATGAATCATTGTGGTAGTTGACTTGGGTAGTTATTTTAAACTGTGTATCCGTTTTGTGAGTTTGTGAATTGAGTATGGAGTTGAGTTTTCTGCTGTAATACGTGAAGTATACCGTGGAGATATGCCAAAGCAAAAGTCATCAGAAGCACTGATTGGAAAATACACTAACGTTACTGCGTTCCCACTGGTTTGGTCCCCAGCTGAGATTGGATTCCTCAAGTAGGGCCTATTGCCTCATCACTTCCTGTGAAGCGGAAGGGAGTTTCTCCCAATTTAAGAACATTCTTACAGACAATAGACATCAATTCTCATTACAACATTTGGACGAATATTTAATTATTCACTCCCATAATGACATTCCTATAGAAAGTATTATATAATGCTACGCTATGGTCATGTTAGCCATTAAGAATTAGAAATTTGTTAGTGCCTTTTTAATGCCTATTTTGCCTGCCTATTTCAACTGTTTTAGTGCCTAAAAGTCCGCAGCTTGATAATTTCTTATAAATTCGCAAATAGATGATCTTGTGGCTTGGACTTTGGCATAGGAAACAGAAATGTCGCAAGTCGCGAGGACTATAAGGCAGTGTAATACGCATGTTTCGTATGATACAACTGATGCATATTAGGCTATACTTCTATAACAGCAGATTTCGAGGAAGGACTACATGTCGGTACCCTCCATTTCCTTACAAGCTTAATCAAATAAGGTAATCGCTGTTACCTTACCAGCGGATGAACGATCTTCGCAATTTTGGTGCTGTACAGCTTGCGATTTCGAAACATTACTTTTTGGCTTGTTTCTTTTTAGGGTAGAATTGGTGCAGTCGTGACTCGTCACCGGTGATGAGTAATTGCAGAAATTCATCCCGACCGTAAGCAGAGACGCATCACCTCACGACACGTGCCCATCCGCAAGGTCTTTTCATCAGAAGTCAACAGGCGTGGCACCTTACGGGCATAAACGCGGGTCACATGCAGGTGATTGTGCATCATTTGAGCACTGCCAGAGAAATTTCTCAAGGTTTAACTGAATAGCATATGGTTATGCAGTAATCTTCAGGGACCAACACTTTTTTGTCTGCATGTTTAAACACATTTCTCGTCTATATAATATGTGAGCATATTTCTTGCCTATAATTATAAATACATTTCTCACCGATATACTTAAATGCATTTCTGGTCTATATATTTAAGCATATTTTTTTACTATATGTTTCATATTTCTCACCTATATCTTTAAATATCTAAATACCTGTATATACCTATATATATAAATGCATTTCTGGTCTATATATTTAAGCATACTTTTTCCCTATATGTTTCATATTTCTCACCTATATCTTTAAATATCTAAATACCTATATCTTTAAATATAACGCCTATATCTTTAAATGTATTTCTCAACTATATGTTTAAACATTCCTTGTCTATGTATTTTAACGCATTTTTCACCTATATTTTAAACATATTTCTGACCTATATGTTTAAAATTTCTTGCCTATATGTTTATATATTTCTCACCTATATCTTTAAACATTCCTTGCCTATATATTTGAACGTATTTCTCACCTATACACCGTGTCCCGCTTAGAGAAATCGAGAAATATGTGGTAATTTCAAGTGTAGATAATGGTTTATTAAAATACCTTTTTACATAACTCTATGTTAAAACTCTCCGAGTTTCGGATAATGCTCAATGAAACTAGATGTGTGCGCCTTGAGTTGCTCTGCAGACATCTAAACTGTATTCAACCACCCGACAAGTGTTCTGTAGTACAATAGGACCCCGATTATTTGCCACCCTATTAACCGATTAGCGGATTATCCGAGTGTTTTTCTCTCACTCTATTTTTCCTTCTTTGCTGCGGAAAAAATTATGTAGTGCTATACCTTATATTAGTACCTATTCTTTTCTAGAGTGCAGTATACACGTACACCATTCAGTCCTTGTTCTACTGTTCGAGTGCTCTTACTTCATAATTTCTATGCACAATATCTTCCACAGATGTCAAAAGTGTTTTACTAAGTATCAAAATAAAAATACAAATAAATAATTGATCAGTTTGGGAAAAGAGAAATCGCGGCTCCTTTCGCATCAGAATACGATATTGGCATTACAAATATGCGCGATTTAATTAAAAACAAGAATGAAGTGTATAAGTCTGTAAATCTACAACAAGAAACCTCTACTATTCCTATATTTCGACAAAGAATCAACGCAAGAAATTTACTTGGCCCTTATAAAACCATTGTTGACAACCGGACTTAAATTATTGCCGGTAAACTTCTGATTCACTATCTAGCATGTTAAATACAAGACCACGGAGGAAAGTATGAAACTGTGTTACCGGTATGCACTTAATTTACGAAAATATTTTATGGTACGGATTATCCGACTTCTTCGATTAACCGTCCAGTCCACCCCCCCCCCCTTGATTACCACGGATAATAGTGGTTCTACTGTATTTGTGAAGTCACTAGCGCAGCTGCATTTGTGATGCGTTGCCTCAGTTCCTCCAAAATGTTATCTCTGCCTCTTTGATACATAGCAACCTTACACAAAGCCCCAGAAAAAAATTCCAAGGGGTCAGATCGGGTGACCTGGGTGGCCAGGCAAGTGGTCCTTGTCTTCCGATCCACCTATCGGGAAATTTTTCATCCAAGAACTCATGCACACGTTGAGGATCAAGGAGTGAGGCCCCATTCTGCTCAAAAACCGATCCTGGGGGAAGTTGGTCAACAACAAAGTTTTGCAACATGTCCAGATACACATTTCCTGTGACTGTAATCTCTATGAAAGAGAAGAAGAAGAAAAAAAGACGAAGAATGATCAAATGAGGGGTTCTTTTGCCAGCCATAGCACGCACTGAACTTTCTGTTGCGGTATCCACATGTTTACCATAGCGTGTTCGCCTACAAAATGGTACCAGGCTTATTTTAGTGCCCTATCAAAAACAAACGAAAGTTACGCATAAAGAAATGAAAGTTACGAGTGCAGCTGTTTTCAAACATTGTTGCATAAACTTGGACAGTTTCTCTATCTTGTCAGAAGTAAATTACAATGATATCTTTATCTGATTTTAAGTGGTGAGCATTTATTTCTCGATTTCTCTAAGCGAGACACGGTTTATTTTAAACATATTTCTCGTCTAAGATCTTTAAATATATCTCTCAGCTATAAGATTAAACATACTTCTCACCCAAAGTCTTAAACACATTTTTTGTGTATACGATTAAAGTGTTCTTTTTTGTTTTAATTTATTTGTTTGAACACATTTTTCGCTACATCAACCTGCAAAATTCAGAGGTCAGTGAGCAAGAAATGGCCGGTACGGTTTGTCTGAAGTCTTGTCGTTCAGAGATAGACCTGACAGTTTGTATAGGCCTACAATAAATAAATTACTGAAGCATTGGAGCTTTTTATTTCCCTACCAAAAGAAACCATGCTAAGTATTTTTACTTCCTTTAAAAATAAAACCATCCTATGCAGAATTTATGCCTGTGATCCGTGTATCTAACAGAAAATAAGAATAATATATTTTACTGAATTTCACACACGGTATATTTGAACACACATTTATTGCTTACACTAACTTGCGAAACTCATTACGTTAGTGGCATGAAATGCCAGATATGGTTCACCTGCAGTCCTGTCTTTCGGAGACAGACCTTTTTATATGCCGTAAATAAATTACTCTATTCTTGCAGATATTTCCTCTTTCGGGAGGAAGCGACGGTAAGTATCTTGGCATTAAACTATGTTATCTCTCCTCTCTAGGCATGAAGGATAACTTAATAATTGACTGGCACATAAAAATGCAACCCTCTCTGAATCTCTTTGTCTTCCCCTTGTATTCGCCTTGTATTCCCTTTCTTATCCTTGTGTTCCCCATTTTTTCTTTACGTTCTCCTAGTTCTCCCTGCATTCCACTTGTTCCAATTCTATTCCTCTTATTCTCCCTACATTCCTCTTGTTCCCTTTGTAGGCTATGCACAGTGAGCTCTATACTAAACTGGAGGTACAACTCAAAGCTTTAAAAGTGTGACGTGAATGCTGAGCGCCTAAGCATATTGCTATCTCTTTCTAACATAGTGTTGTCCTTGTCTCTCTTGCCGTGAATGCTATCGTACACAATACCGGTATTTCTATTGTTTACTGCGCATGTGCAACATGAACCTCACGAAAGACTCATTGAAACACATTAGTTAGAAAGACAGAGCAATACCCTCACCAACATGGAGTCTACTGTCACGCTTTCAGACAGAAAAGAGCATTGTGGTGGTGCCTTCAGTTTAATATAGAGCTCACTGCCTATGCCCCATGTTCTTTTTTTTTTAGTAGGTTATTTTATGACGCCTTATCAATATCTTAGGTTATTTAGCGTCTGAATGAGATGAAGGTGATAATGCCAGTGAAATGAGTCCGGGGTCCAGCACCGAAAGTTACCCAGCATTTGCTCATATTGGGTTGAGGGAGAACCTCGGAAAAAAATCTCAATCAAGTAACTTGCCCCGACCTGGAATCGAACCCGAGCCACCTAGTTTCGCGGTCAGACCCGCTTATCGTTACTCCACAGGTGTGGTCCCTCTGTTCTTGTCTTCGACTTGTTCTTCTTGTAATTCCCTTGTTCTTTATGTGTTCCTCTTGTTTTGTTTTATGTATCTACTTTGTACTCTCATTGTACTCCTTCAATTCTCCTTGTATTTCCCTTGTTCTTTTTGTGTTCCTCTTGTTTTGTTTTTCCCTACTCTCATAGTACTCCTTCAATTCTCCTTGTATTTCACTTGTTCTTTTTGTGTTCCTCTTGTTTTGTTTTTTGTATCTACTTTCTACTCTCATTGTACTCCTTGAGTTCTCCTTGTATTTTCCTTGTTCTTTTTGTGTTCCTCTTGTTTTGTTTTATGTATCTACTTTGTACTCTCATTGTACTCCTTCAATTCTCCTTGTATTTCCCTTGTTCTTTTTGTGTTCCTCTTGTTTTGTTTTTCCCTACTCTCATAGTACTCCTTCAATTCTCCTTGTATTTCACTTGTTCTTTTTGTGTTCCTCTTGTTTTGTTTTTTGTATCTACTTTCTACTCTCATTGTACTCCTTGAGTTCTCCTTGTATTTTCCTTGTTCTTTTTGTGTTCCTCTTGTTTTGTTTTCTGTGTCTACTTTCTACTCTCATTGTACTCCTTCAATTCTCCTTGAATTTCCCTTGTTCTTTTTGTGTTCCTCTTGTTCTCTTGTATCTACCTTCTACTCTCCTTATACTCCTTGACTTCTCCTAATTCGCCTTCTATTCTCTTTGTTTTCCTTGTTCTGCTCGTTGTTCGTCAACAAACTCTTCAATATAAAGATGTGTATCATAATAAAGCTATGCATTTGTCGAGATGTAATTGAAGAGTGTAATCCCAAAACTCGCTCAGTTCATTTGGCCATTTTTATGATTTAGACCAGTCATGTCAACTGATGCCCATAGGCGCAAACGCACGCTTCAGAGCTCAGAAGAGCCAGAGCGCTTTACGGTGGAAAGGAAAGAGACAGACGAAAGAGGTAGTATATGCAGCTTGGACGAGCTATGTATAGGGATGGCCAGAACTGATTCAATGGATAAAGTGAAGAGAACTTATTAAAACTGTATCTGTGTTAATTTTTAGATTTGTCTGAGAAGTATAAGTGCATTATAAGAATGTAAGTTTTAGTTTTAATGCACATTTTTCACAAGTTTGTTTTTTTATTCAAAAAGAATATTTTCTCAACTTTTTTTATAGAAAAGTGAAATTTTCAGATATAGCCTTATTTATTTAGTAGTCTTACAGGTACTGAAACAATGTTTTCGTAAATCTAATACGTATTACTGAAGACAATGTATTACAAATTTTGAAAATATTCGCATGGAAAATGTTTGTAAGGAAATGAATTAACAAAGCAACTACGTTTACATCAAAAGCAAAAGATATGTGCCCATGTGTTGTAAAAATGTCAGCTCTATAGCTTCAGCAGGTTTCGAGAAAATAATTTAATATTCTAATGATAAAAAGTTGCTCACCAATATCATCTTAAAAACATGATGCGATAAGAGTTTTGTTATAGAATATTAGTTACACTTAAAACACATACAGTACCTATGTAACTTTGCTTTGTACTATGAAATTGTTTTGATTAGTTCATTGATTACTTTTATAAGGCTGAAGATATCATCAATATCAATTCCAACTTATCATGTCATACTCAATCTCTTTCTTTGGAATATCACTTTCTTTATGAAT
This sequence comes from Periplaneta americana, assembly GCF_040183065.1. Lineage (NCBI taxonomy): Eukaryota > Metazoa > Arthropoda > Insecta > Blattodea > Blattidae > Periplaneta > Periplaneta americana. Next base: position 150,872,981 of record NC_091120.1, read on the forward strand.
GATGTGTTTCATCCACTTAATACAGTATAATATTATACTACTATGGAATTTAAGGGAATATTCCTTCTTAACTCTCTATCATGTTATTAAGATTTAAAACACACGTGCAATATTAAGAAATCAGTGTTAGTACTTTTGTTTTACAGACAATATAGATAATATTAAACAGAAAGAAGCCATATAAAAATAACGACATAAAATTTCACGTTCCGTTTGAAGTTTGTGCACCACTGTTTTCTTAATCCAACAGGCTGCTTATTCCTTCTTCCATACCAAGCGCTTGATGCCCGCGCACGACGTCAAGGTCAGAAAAATGCACATTCTTTGACATCACGTATACATACGTGAGTTAGACGTATACATACATATGCTTATGTTTGAGAACTGTATCATTATATTTTAAGCTTATTTTCTTCCAAAACAACGGCAATCCTTGTCTAAAAGTTTGTGTTATTGTAATTATATGTCACTTGAAAACTCACTCAGTCCTTAGACCAGTGGATAATAAAAAACTAGCCCAGTTATTTCACAAAAATGAACTTAACACTGATCACACTTTTCAATTGCACACATACGTAAAGATAATTATGCAGCATAGTGAAGCTATGCACCTGTCGATTTTTTTTTACCTCCCTTAAAATTCCATCATCTTCGAGCCTTGCATGTAATGGGAAATAAGGTAAACGCTCCACTACGACGACGATCTTTAGAAAATGTAAACAGTAAGTAAAGTTTTGCCATATCGTCACTTTTCGTTCAGTGATTAGACGCTTAACGCATCAATATCAAAAACACGCGATCTGACGTAAAGTTTCGGACATTATTACTAAGGCCTGAGCTCGCCAGCCAGCGTCCATTTCGTTTGGCGGTATAGCGAACCATTGTTCACTCTCTAGAAGACAGTACTTGAATTTTACCCTGCAGGCCAGTGATGTCAAAGCAAGCGCATTTTTGTGACCTTGACATCGTGCGCGGGCATCAAGCGCTAAGTATGGAAACAGGAAGGGTTGTGTATATGGTGCACAAACTTCAAACGGAACGTGAAATTTTATGTCGTTATTTTTATATGGCTTCTTTCTGTTTAATATTATCTAAATTGTCTGTAAAACAAAAGTACTAACTCTGATTTCTTAATATTGCACTTGTGTTTTAAATCTTAATAACATAATAGAGAGTTAAGAAGGAATATTCACTTAAATTCCATAGTAGTATAATATTATACTGTATTAATTAAGTGGATGAAACACATCATTCATAAAGAAAGTGATATTCCAAAGAAAGAGATTGAGTATGACATGATAAGTTGGAATTTATATTGATGGTATCTTTAGCCTTACAAAAGTAATCAATAAACTAATCAAAACAATATTACAGTACAAAGCAAAGTTACCTAGGTACTGTATCTGTTTTAAGTGTAACTAATATTACATAACAAAACTCTTATCGCATTATGCTTTTAAGGTGATATTTGTGAGCAACTTCCTATCATCAGAATATTAAATTATTTTCTCGAAATCTGCTGACGCTATAGAGCTGACATTTTTACAACACATGGGCACGTATATTTTGCTTATGATGTAACAGTAGTTGCTTTGTTAATTCATTTCCTTACAAACAATTTCCATGCGAATATTTTCAAAGTTTTCAATACACTGTCTTCAGTAATACGTATATACGGTATATTAGATTTACGAAAACATTCTGTAAGGCTATTAAATAAATAGGCCTATACCTGAAAATTTCACTTTTCTATACGAAAAGTTCAGAAAATATTTCTTTTGAATAAAAAAATTAAACTTGTGAAAAATGAGCATTAAAATTAAAACTTACATTCTTATAATGCACTTATACTTCTCAGACAAATCTAAAAATTAACATGGATACAATTTTAATAAGTTCTCTTTCCTTTATCTATTGAATCAGTGCTGGCCATCCCTGAATATAGCTCGACCAAGCGGCATATATTACCTCTTTTGTCTGTCTCTTTCCTTTCCGCTGTAAAGCGCTCAGGCTCCCCTCAGCTCTAAAGCGCGCGCTTGCTCTTATGTGCATCAATTGACATGCCTGCTGTAGGCTGTATTTTGGACTTCCCTGTTGACTTACTTCCTTGCATGACGTGTTTCAAAACAAACATTTTTTCCACGCTGCCGTTCATTTCCTATGAGGAATTCGTCATTTTCGTTACCTCTAGCAAGAATTTCAAGATGGAGGAAGATACTCCAAAGTTCGTAGAAGTCTTGATAAGAGCAAGCCATTGTTGATACCATCCGGTTGTACAACTGCGTAGTAGAACCATACACAATTGGTGGCGGGGGTGTTACTAGAGGATGTGGTACAAAATGGCGCTGACCACAGAGAGTGGATACGCACAGTGACGTCATGCGATATCAAACAAAGCGACGCATTTCCTGTTCAGTAAATTAATTTTTAACTAGCGTCGGAGACTTTCAAAGCATGAGACATAGTGATTGGTACAAGGACATCTGGAGATACGCAAGAATCTTCTTTTGCTTGCAGGCACATTTTTGATTGTATGCTTTCTTGTTATAATACTATTACAGTTTCAGGATGTTACTGCTACTAATATTATTAATAATAAGTTTCTTCGCCCTCATGGATTTAGGCGTTTTGACCTGTTTACTCATTAAGCGAATTATTTATGCATCTAGTTAGGGAACGCCCAACATTTGTTCTTTCTTAAGATCTCTAATCTAGCAAGAGGGATAGTATTCCATAGGTTCCATACTTTGGATATGTTGGTATCAATTATCAATTCATCTATTCTTTCCTTTAGTGGGGTGAATACAAGTGACTGGAGTGGTTTCATGATTTTTATGGACATATTTTTAGAAATGTGGTGATCGAGTTTAAGGGGTTAGATACAGCTTACAGCAGTGAAATTTTGGAAATATTCAATATTTGTTTTCCTCCATTACAGTATCTTGTACAAAAATAAAAATTAGTATGTGTAATACATTGTTCTTCTGCTATATGAAAAAAAAATATTAACGAGTAAAAAAATTATTTAAATTTTTTTTTTTTTTTTTTCAAAATTCAGTTCACTGTGCAGCGATGAAGCATTTACCACATAACTAAAAAATTATCCAACATTCTGTGATGAAATTTTTTGTGTGTATTTATGCATGTCCTGTATACAATATGATGCAAGATCACTTCTCTACGTTTGATAGATTTTCTGATAAAATAGTAAATTAATTTTAAAAAATGGTCAAACATTAGTATTTCCTTCTAATACAAAATAAAAAAATATTATTTATTAAGGAATGCAGTTGAAATACCATGGTATTGTAAACATGAGTTTCAGCAATAAAATAAAAGAGAGACAACATGAAAAAGTTAACAAGTTCATGAGTTATGAGAGAAACGCTTCATCACTGCACTGTGAAGTGCCACCATCTTGAATTCTGAAAAATATATATATAAATATATATATATATTTTTTTTTTACTTTAAAATATTTCTATCATATAGCAGAAGGACAGTGTTTTGTACATCCCAATTTTCATTATTGTACAAGTTACAGTAATGGAGGAAAAAAAAATGTTGAATATTTCAAAAAATGTTACTGCAATAAGCTGTACCTAACCCCGTAATGTTATAAGCAGTTTTAACAATTTGGTACTAAAACATTGCTTTCAGGGTGAGTGCAGCCAGGCATACTATGTACTCTTTCATATAACAAACTCACAGTATATCCGCAACTATGAGTGGATGACTCGTCACTATATTAAAATAATATGCACAGTAGAGAGACAGTTTCATTACGTAGTCTACTAACGTTCGCAGTGGAATCGTGCAGTTTAATGAGCGGGTTTCAACATGACAGAAGTTAGATCCTCCAAACGCAAGAAGTTTAATGCAATACTCCAAGAATTTTCTAGCAACCATAGTAACAATGGAGAAACATTTTACTGGAAATTATGTAACGTGAACATTTATAGCCTTGCTAATAAAACTCCCTTATACATTTGTTAAACACATATATAGCTATTTACTGTACTACGCATATATATGAGGCATTTATTTTTGTTACTAATAATCATTTTACAGCTGAGAAATAACTATGAGCATATTCCGAATCTCGGCGCTGAACAATCTGATGGCATCACGGTGTTCCGAATTTCAACGATGACGTCACTGATGCTCCACCGTTGTCGCACCGGTTCCATCAGCTTGCAGAGGTGGTGGCAGTCTCCATCAGCCGCCATCAGTGAATCTGATTGGTTCTTGTATAGGGCGGGAATTAGCAGACGAATGACATCGTGCAATGTTGCGTCATGGCGGTGTTCTGTTGTATTGTTTGTAATGAGCACAACTTAAAAAAAATGTTAATGACTTATGAGCGAACATGTCAACGAACCACTTATTACAACTGGTCCAAGAAATAAATTGTTTATGCTTTCTTTTCTTTCGTAAAATCTTGCTAGCCTAGCACATACAACAACTTTTACAGCCGCCATGAGATTCGTCTGTTTTACTACTACGTCATCAAATCGTCATAGTTTCATGGCGTTTCAACCACGTGATCATAACAGAAACAGCAGACATTTTGGCGCGCTTAGTTATTTTTTCAAAGCAATTTTGAAGAAATGGAATGCACCAAGAGAACAAGAGCACCAAATTGGGACAATAGCAAGAAAGTAAGTATGTTTTTGTTTAAATATAACGTGCTAGAGAATAGTGTTTCTATTTAATGACTAGATATCATTTCATGTTTAGAAAAGTTAGATTAGGATACAATGGTATTCCACACTTCGTAATATTTTTCACTGTCCTCCTCACCAACAGTCGTTTCAGTAGTCCATATATTGTGCTTGGTGCAATAGTATCGTTATATTTTATGAAGTAAAATCGAAATCCGTATTAGGACGACGTCACCGTTACATTTTCAATGCCACGTGTTTTCAATTACGAGAATGTAATTAGGTCTGTAATTTGAAAAGCTATAGGCTAGAACTGTACATAAACATAACCGTTAACACCACCTTGAGTAAATTAATCGTCACATCTTCAATGCCACTTGTTGTCAATGTATAATTACATTTATAATTAATATAATAGTACGTAAACATAACCTTTAGCATAACCTTGAGTGAAATAATCTTGTTACATCTTCAATGCCACGTGTTTTCAATTACAATTACGTCTATAATTAATAGAATTGTACGTAAACATAACCTTAACACTTGAGAGGTTCAGGATGTAAAGGGAAGGGAAATTCTCTAGAAGAACTGTACTAAAGGAGGCGCTTCTTTCTTCCCCCTCTACCCTTTACTAATCACCAACATGTTAATATGTGATGAATCCTGAACAAATTACTAGGAAAATGGTCTGTTTTCCTAGTATTGCTTTCTCGAGTGCTGTATTTATAACAAGTGGGCTAGGGAAGAAGGAAGGGGCTACAATAATGCATTATAAATAGGCTAGATATCATTAATTTGTAATGGATACACTGTTGGAAAGAGTAGACTTTAAAGATGAGGAGCACTTTTATTGTGTTTTTGAGGCTCAATTAAAATCTTATGGAGGTCAATACACAATGATGCGAAAAATGTGGTTTTTGAAGATAATTTATTACTTCAAAATGCAGAAATTGAATGTTGGTAAAATGAATAATAATTAATGATATTTCAAATAATCAAAATTTAAAATGATACTCTATGTGACCGCCATTTGCCAGCACAACCATTTGTCGGCGTCTTCTCCATTGTACAATAGCACTGGATATCTGTTTTTGATCCAGCCGGTCCCAACATTCAAGAAGGGGTTACCTTAAATGTTCAATATTACGAATTCTTGTTTTGTAATAAACTGCTCTTTGTAGTTGACTCCATACAAATAGTCCAAAGGATTAAGATCTCGTTTGAAACTCCAGCGGAAACCATCAGAGAATCTGAGAAATGCGATCTTTCACGCAATAATCTCTCAGGAGGGACATCATGTCCGTATCTTGCTAATCAATCGTTGTACCCTTGAAACAGACCATTCTCGCTGAGCGTAGTTCCGTACAATTTGACGGGCAGATAAATTATTATATAGGTGCAAGTATTTCATGAAAATCTTGTCTTCATTCGTTAAGCGACCCATTATTCACAAAATGAGAACTCAAAATGGAAGAAAACAAATTATGACAACACAACAAACGGCTTGGCTTGCTAAACTCGTAAGACCATAATGCTTAGTTCGGCATAAACGATCGATTTTGCACTGCATTACAAAAAATAAAAACTAATGTTTAATAAATGGTAAAAAATTAAATATTACAGTACTTTCCCGGTCTACAAGGACTGTGAAATGTGCCTGTGAAATAAACTTTCAAGTGAAATCATTAGCTACTGGAATATAACCATTTAAATTTTGTGCCCCTTTTTTTTTGTTCACTCTGTAGTTTGATAAATGTGCTAGTTGCAAACCAGTTTATTACTTTGTTAACCAAATCTGAGTCAATTTATACTAACATGGATTTAATTTTTATTTCTTTTGAAAGGTGCATTAAAATGTGGAAATAAATAAGGGCATGTCTTTAACAAAACTTTTATTTAAAACCGTTTCGGCCTTGAATTCCTGCTGCATTGGGCAGTAATCATCTCCCAGTCCGCTCCAATAAATTTTACACAGAGTTCAACCTTTTCCTCTAGAGCAAATAAGTACTGGTAGTAGTAAAGATAATGAAAGTTCACAATTTTTAAAGATACGTTTACCAATAATTAATTTTATATAATATGACTTTATAGCGGATATCTTAAAATTTAGATAACAAATTTATGTACCAGAAATTCAACAGTGTTAACATGTTATATCCATTTTCATCACGACTAAAATGTAACAACTAGTAGTTGAATAGCAGCGACATCACATTTTGTAGTGTGACGTAGTGCGAAATGTGCCATTAAATCGATTGCTTCAAAATGGAGCAGTAATGTCAAGGTCATACAAAATGCATGGCGTATCGGCCGTGTTTTCAAGGCAGGATGAAACAAGACTGCGTCATATAAGGATGTATATCTCCAACCAAATATTGTCCACATTTTTTCCTCCACACGAACCTTCCGCAGTATCTGAACGAATTATTATATTGTGACTCAAATATGTTCTTGAATTAAACAACTCCCTCTTTCCTTGTCTTTTGCATCTGCGTTTGTCATCCGAATTTCTTCATTGGTAGCCGTGGTTCCACATAGAATTCTGCTTCTTTCTCCAATCTTCCAATTCTGCACCGCCTTTGGTAATCTACTTATGTGCCGTCTTCCATCCTTCTCACTTGACAGTATGTACGGTCTTAGCATTTATACTTTTTCCTCGTCGAGATTTCCCTGCTGCCCTTCTCCAGTAATTCATTTTACCTGTCAGTAATCTATCCATGTGTTGCTTATTGTAATTACGTCTCTCAGATCCATACAGTAGACCCCAATTTTTTGCAGAATTGCCTTATAGCTATGCTATATCAGATGTTTCGTTCCATGAGTAATAATTTTTTTCCATGTAACTGAGTTCAAAATGCCCATTGATTTCCATCCATCCATCCACCCGCTGCTCGCCCAACCACCCACCCACCTATCTATCTATCTATCTATCTATCTATCTATCTATCTATCTATCTATCTATCTATCTATCTATCTATCTATCTATCTATCTATCTATCTATCTATCTATCTATCTATCTATCTATCTATCTATCTATCCATCCATCCATCCATCCATCCATCCATCCATCCATCCATCCATCCATCCATCCATCCATCCATCCATCCATCCATCCATCCATCCATCCATCCATCCATCCATCCATCCATCCATCCATCCATCCATCCATCCATCCATCCATCCATCCATCCATCCATCCATCCATCTATCTATCTATCTATCTATCTATCTATCTATCTATCTATCTATCTATCTATCTATCTATCTATCTATCTATCTATCTATCTATCTATTTATCTAATCTGTCTGTCTATGTATTATTTATTTATTTAGTCCATAAGAAGTTATATTCCTATCTAATATTGGCCGTAGGTAGCAAAAATTGTCCACCTTCTGGTTCATACCTGTCATCTAAATGTAAGTGATCTATCTTAACTCTCCTTGACAACAGCTACTTAATGTTGTCTGTCATGTTTGTTGGCTCCTATACGAGCACTGCTATTTACTCTTATATAAATTAATATAGGACTCAAAATTACTTTCTCGTATTGTAGGCAAATTTTCACAATTAGAACAAAACATTATGAGACTGTCTCGTTTAGTGAAGTAAACTGTATCACATGTACACCTATATGTTCTGCAGTATATTGTTTATATCCCGTATTTACTAAAGCAAATAATATTGAAATTAACAGATTGAAAATCCGCGGTAATAAACACGTTATAGTAATATAAAACAAACCAGTGGAGCTTGGTGTTAACCAGAACCGCAAACTGTAATGGTTTGCCCAGAATTATTGAAAGAATATTGGACATCCAGATGGAACATGATTACTAAAAATAATAGCTTCGTTGGAGAGACGAACTCCTGCAGGATCTACAGTAAGTCGGAGAAACAGAAAACACAACCTCGAATAATATATTGTAAACATTGTTTGTGAGCGGTGCCAAGAGCTCCTTGTTTCAAATGGCTATGATTATACTGGTAAATAATTCAAAATGAAAATCTTTTTTAAGATTACAAGTCTAGGAACGTGTTAAAATATTAAACAAAGAGATTGCAAATTCACAGTCCTTTCGAGAAACGGCACTTAAAACTTTTATTACTGTATTTAAAAATCTGACAAATATATAATTCATGTTATAATGAAAGAAAAATGCCTCCTTCCTTTCATTTCGTTAAACCGATGCGTTATTAAGTGTGAAGCAGTTCTGTAAAATTTTTTAACTTTCTTTGCATGCTATTCCCGCTGATTCTGATGGCAATCAATAGACTACTGGTAACGCGCGAAAATTAAAACTTCGTCAATTCAAAAATGTACATGGCATGCGAACATCTGCTTAGAAGTGACAAGAAAGGTAATAAACTTACTTACTTACTTACTGGCTTTTAAGGAACCCGTAGGTTCATTGCCGCCCTCACATAAGCCCGCCATTGGTCCCTATCCTGAGCAAGATTAATCCAGTCTCTACCATCATATCCTACCTCCCTCAAATCCATTTTAATATTATCTTCCCATCTACGTCTCGGCCTCCCCAAAGGTCTTTTTCCCTCCGGCCTCCCAACTAACACTCTATATGCATTTCTGGATTCGCCCATACGTGCTACATGTCCTGCCCATCTCAAACGTCTGGATTTTATGTTCCTAATTATGTCAGGTGAAGTATACAATGCGTGCAGCTCTGCGTTGTGTAACTTTCTCCATTCTTCTGTAACTTCATCCCTCTTAGCCCCAAATATTTTCCTAAGAACCTTATTCTCAAGCACCCTTAATCTCTGTTCCTCTCTCAAAGTGAGAGTCCAAGTTTCACAACCATACAGAACAACCGGTAATATAACTGTTTTATAAATTCTAACTTTCAGACTTTTTGACAGAAGACTAGATGACAAAAGCTTGTCAATCGAATAATAACAGGCATTTCCCTTATTTATTCTGCGTTTAATTTCCTCCCGAGTGTCATTTAGATTTGTTACTGTTGCTCCAAGATATTTGAATTTTTCCACCTCTTCGAAGGATAAATCTCCAATTTTTATAGTTCCATTTCGTACAATATTCTGGTCACGAGACATAATCATATACTTAGTCTTTTCGGGATTTACTTCTAACCCTATCGCTCTACTCGCTTCAACAAGAATTTCCGCGTTTTCCCTAATCGTTTGTGGATTTTCTCCTAACATATTCACGTCATCTGCATAGACAAGAAGCTGATGTAACCCGTTCAATTTCAAACCCTCTGTGTTATCCTGAACTTTCCTAATGGCATATTCTAGAGCGAAGTTAAAAAGTAAAGGTGATAGTGCATCTCCCTGCTTTAGCCCGCAGTGAATTGGAAAAGCATCAGATAGAAACTGGCCTATACGGACTCTGCTGTAATTTTCACTAAGACATATTTTAATTAATCGAACTAGTTTCTTGGGAATACCAAATTCAATAAGAATATTATATAAAACTTCTCTCTTAACCGAGTCATACGCTTTTTTGAAATCTATGAATAACTGATGCACTGTACCCTTATACTCCCATTTTTTCTCCAATATCTGTCGAATACAAAAATCTGATCAATAGTCGATCTATTACGCCTAAAACCACACTGATGGTCCCCAATAATTTCATCTACATATGGAGTTAATCTTCTCAGAAGGATATTCGACAACATTTTGTACGACGTCAACAAAAGTGATATTCCTCGAAAGTTACTACAGTTAGTCTTGTCCCCCTTCTTAAAAATAGGTACGATTATGGACTCCTTCCATTGTTCTGGTACAATTTCCTTTTCCCAAATTGCAAGTACAAGTTTACAAATTTCGCTACATACTGCCCTTCCATCCTCTTGTATTAATTCTGCTGGAATTTGATCAATACCTGGAGACTTGTACTTTTTCAGATTTTCTATCGCAATTTCGACTTCAGAAAGTGTGGGTTCCGGTAAAAATGGCTCAGCAGTTTGTACTATTTCAATTTCGTCCCGATCATTTCTATTTGGCCTATGTATATTTAGTAGTTGCTCAAAATAGTTTTTCCATCTGTTCAGGATTGAATGACAGTCTGCAAGCAAGTCACCATTCTCATCCTTGATCACGTTTGCCCTTGCCTGATATCCATTTTTAAATTCCTTTATACCCTTATATAAATCTCGAATGTTTTTATTCTTACTATTTGTTTCTACCTCATTCAGTTTTTCCTTCAAGTAATCTCTCTTTTTATTCCTAAATGTAAGACTTGCTTCCCGTCTTTCATTGAAATAATGATTTCTATTCTCCACAATTGGATCCTGTAAGAATTTCAATTTTGCCTGTTTCCTTCTATCTACTGCAATGGAACAATCTTCATCAAACCACGGTTTCTTTTTCTGAGTTTCATGATAACCTATGCTCTGCTCAGCTGCAATTTTGATATTATCTCGGATATTGTCCCACACGCTATTAACATCTAACTCTTCCTCAGCTTCGTCAGCAGTTGCTAAAGCACCAAACCTATTTGAAATTTCAACCTGATAACGTTGCTTAGTTTCCTCGTCCTTTAATTTCAGAATATTGAATCTACTAATATTAGCTCGCTGTGGAAAATTTAACGGATAATGACGTGGGACGTTATATGTGAGGACCAAGGTTCGACTCTCCGTGACAGAATTTTATTTTACTTATTACTTTCCGTTGTTCAACAACTTTTTTGAACGATCACACCTATTTCCCCTACTTACCATTGTTGCTTACACGCTTCGTAAGTTGACAATATCGCACATTCTGGTTGCTATGCAAACAAAAGTAATCACAGTGCTGTTATAACTACATACCGCACTGTGTTGTTACAACCTACATACTGCCTTGGCAACGACGTTCAAACTTTTTTATAGGAGAAATATTTTTACTTGTCCTCCAGAGTCCTGAGAATACAGGCCTATGCTACTAGTGGATTTTGCAGCAAATGCTGCAAACTAAATTCATTAGAAGTTCAAATTGAAGATTTTTCAGATTTTTTTCAAGAACGAATACCCCACTTGATCACCTCTGTAGTGTTGGGGTCAGCATACTGGTCTCTTACGCAGAGAACCCGGGTTCGATTCCCGGTCGGTTTGAATTTTCTGGTTGAGGTTTTTCAGGGTTTTTTCTCAACAGTAAGGCAAATGCCAGGAAATTCGGGCCACAACATCCCTGAATATCACCGGCTTTTCATTCATCACCTAAAATCTTATCCATAACAAATCAGTACATCTACAGACGCCATCTAGTTCGCAACAATAGAACCAGTACTCAACAGTAGTATACAGGCCTTCGGATTTCAACCAAAAGATTAACTCGCGATATGACCAGAGATGTTAAAGCGAGTATAAATAACAGCGAAAAAAAAACACATTTTTAAAAGTTATTTGCTTTCATAATAATGAAACATACTCCACGGAAGATGTAACATTGAAAGGAACATAATAACTCATACTCCACGGAAGATGTAACATTGAAAGCAACATAATAACTCATACTCCACGGAAGATGTAACATTGAAAGCAACATAATAACTCATACTCCACGGAAGATGTAACATTGAAAGGAACATAATAACTCATACTGCACGGAAGATGTAACATTGAAAGGAACATAATAAATCATACTCCACGGAAGATGTAACATTGAAAGCAACATAACTCATACTCTACGGAAGATGTAACATTGAAAGCAACATAACTCATACTCCACGGAAGATGTAACATTGAAAGCAACATAATAAATCATACTCCATGGAAGATGTAACATTGAAAGCAACATAACTCATACTCTACGGAAGATGTAACATTGAAAGCAACATAACTCATACTCCACGGAAGATGTAACATTGAAAGCAACATAATAACTCAATGAAGTGTAAAGACTGGTCTACAATAAACCGGGAATGAAAACTACAACGAGAACTAGAACGGAAATATTGTTCAAATAAATGTATTTAAATGTGAGCATTCACAATTAACGAGAAGCTTGTCGGAGCCCGGGAACGGGAACGTGAAAGTTAATTACGAATGCTCACATTTAAAAATATTTACTTTAACAATATTTTCGTTCTCGTTCTCGTTTCCGTTTCTGGTTTATTGTGGACCAACCTTTACCCTGTCAAAAAATGTCTTTAAAAATCTTCTCTTTGAATGGTTTTTATGTCAAATGCTTTTTCGTGAACATATTCATCTTCAGTTCTTTGAGTTTCAATGCGAAGACGCAAGTAACAAAGTTTGGGAACTACTGATCTAAACTAACAAAATTAATTTTACTAGACTATCAGAATCCACAGACTTAAATGACAAAAGCCTACGGCGTTTTTCTTTTCCAGATTTTCACCAAAATATAAGGTAAATGTCAAGTAACACTTGGACTCATCTCCACCTACAAGCACAGAAAATTTTCAGACTGCGGTGCATTCGGCACAAAGGAGTAAAAAACTTAATTAGTAAACAAACTAATTACTTAACTACATTAAAGTAACAAACTAATAAAACTAAACTAACTAAATTAAGTCACTAATTAAAATAAACTATAAGTAACTAAGTTGTCACCATCATCTACAAAAGAGATTAGGTCCTATGGCCCATTGTCTCCTTTCAAAATTGGTCTCGTCATCTCTTCTTGGGTCTTCCACTTGATCTTCCTTTTGGCTCATACGCTGTGATAGGTTTTGTGACAGACGTAGGGTACGTGTTTCTGGCATTCATCTCATAGTTCTCTCATTTAGACTGGTATTATCTTACTGTTTAAATTAAACATTATAATTTGTATTTTTAAATGTTTACATCACCATTTCTCTTCTTACCTATTAGTTCGTAGCCTGCAACATATCTTAGGACCTTTATTTCACTTGCTACAATTCTTCTCTCTTTGTGCTTTCCCAACACTCAGCTCTCACTACCGTAAAGAAGTGCTGATAGATTCATTACTTTATAAAACTTTAAAATTGTTTCTTTTCGAACTGACTTCCTATGTTCAGCGAATTGTTTCGCACAAAAGTTTGAAAGTATTTATTTTAGTCTTAATCTCTGAACTTTCTTTGTAAGTCAAATACACCCTAAATACTTAAAAGTATTTCCTTAAAAATTGGTTTGTTTAATTCAATTTTAACCCTTAGTGCTTCTTATTTCATAACTGCCAATTGTTCTATATTTCTACTGATATCTTCAAGTTAACATTGTTGACTAATTCACTCAATCGAAAAAAAAAAAAACTTATTATGATTCGTTTTCATTTATCCTAGTTATCACTTGGTTATCTACAGTAATCTCACTAGAGGTTTTGATTTACCTAGAGAAAATCAAAACTGGAGTGAAATTTATTTGACTATTACACGATTAAAAGAAAATAAATAAATATTAGAAGAAATAAAGTATTGTAATACATTAAAATATTAGTTGACGTAGGCTACTAAAATACTAAACTGTCTTGAAAATGTATTACTGCACCATATCATCGTTACAAATATTCCGCTAGATGGCAGTAGTGTGTTATGATCTACTGTTTTCTTGTTACCAGCTGTGTCAATTATAAAATCTTCATTGAAGTCTATGGACGATTACTAGTCAAAAAGGCGTTGTTGATTCACTTTCACTTTTATTAAAACAGTTGCATTCCACTTCAATTATCAATATAATATTAAACAATCTCTGATAATTTGTTAGTCGTGAACATTGTAATTGGGCTTTGCCTATTATGTTCAACAACAAATGAATAAATAAATAAATAAATAAATAAATAAATAAATAAATAAATATGTAACTATCCATAATCTCATACAGCAGAAACTATAACATAACCTAAATAATATAAACAAGATAAATGATAGAAAAGTTTTAATTAAAGATAATGAAATAAACATGAATCGTTTTAAAAAGTACAATTATTGAAAGTATAGTGTTGGTAAACAAAGAAACAAATGCTAGGGAGGTGATAAAAACAAATGCTAGGGAGATGATAAAAAACAAATGTTAGAAATGCGATAAAAATTTAAAATAAGCAGTCATGGTTGGTTGAAACACGTCGCTCCGTGCCGTTTTATTGGTCAAAAGTAATAATATGTAGTAAAAATGTAATAGTGTGCAAAAATAGTATATTAAATTAATTAAATTTACTACATAGATTAACTGATATTGAATTACATGGCATGAAATAAAAGTCGAGAGATTTCAAATTATTTGGGTTGTACAGTACATTACTCACTCATCTTACTGTAATATATAAAGACGATGACTACCGGTACCTCAGCGCAAACTTCAGAAATTCCCACGGTTCACCGTACCATTACAAGACTTTTGTCTGCTGGTTAGATGATACGGTAGAAGAGTTTCCCGTTATTTTCTGCGTCGGTGACGTAGCTAATTGTGTATTAGGAAGAAATAGTATTAACTGCGGAAGGAAATTCCTCGAGATAGCTTACTAACACACATTCTATTTGGACTTTTCATGATTTGAATAGGCCTATATTGAAGAACCAACGACCTTGTAGTCGATTAAAAGTTGTTTTACTATGTATACGTTGAAACTTTCATGTTATGCAACCGGCTGTGACATAGATAAAAACTACTATAGATATGTAGGTTACTGAACTACAGATAAATACATTCATTAATTTTAATTAAATACCAGCGCGTTTTGGGGGCGTGAACATGGAATTCTTGAAACATGAAACAAGAAACAAACAAGGAAAAAAAGAAAACTATTACAATTGAGTGTAGAATAGTAGAGTCACCCTCGCGCAAATGATTCGATATTACCGTTAAGTATGTGTCATAGGCGTTTTATGTTTCTTATGAAGCATTCTAGATACATCACGTGAAAAACTAGCTTTTTATTAAACAAAATTAAAAATACGTCATGTGACTCGGGACTTCGCAAGTATTAATCAACCGGCTTATGACTTCATGAAGTGACTAGCTAAGCCGTATCCGACGTAGATTCATCTCCAAGGACTCGCGTTAAGGAATGCGCGCTGATTCGAGTCCTCATGGGGGAATAAATTTTCTCGTGAAATTTCGGCCAGGGCATGGGACCAGAGCCCAACAAGTATCGTGATTAGTGATGCCGATAAGTTTTAAACAGGATCGGTTTTATTGGTTTTAAACCAGAATGCTGTTTAAAATGGCTTTATCACGTTTTATTGGATTAATTGGTTTTATTATAAAATTAAAAAGATTCTTGACACAAATATTAATAATAAAAATGAGAATACAAACAGATAATAATAATAATAATAATAATAATAATAATAATAATAATAATAATAATAATAATAATAATAATATCAATAACGTAACTACGTAACTCTTAGTTTTCGTCTCCTCAAAATTAAATACTTTTGGGCTAGAAAACTGAAAGTAAATTTTCTTCACAATACATGCTACAAAAGGACATCACTTTATTTTTACCAACATTTTTAACATTAACCTGGCTATACTCGGAAACACTGTTGCCCCCTTCCATTACAGGAGTTTGATGTTACTAGTGCAATATGTAAACAAATCATTTTACTAGGTATAGGAGGAGAGAAAAGTAGTGTATCCATTTATGTTGTAGGGAAATACGATATTACGATTTTCAGTTTGATCATCACTTTTACGGAATTTATCAAAATACAGTAGAGTAGTAACATTTTTTTTTTAACTCAACTTTTCAGGCGGCTATGTTCGTTATGTAATGTCTACTTTATTTAGCATATTAATTATTGATGTTAGCATACAATATAGAGAGTGCATTTAAATTGAGGGGGTCGTAACTAAAGGGCTGTAAGTGCACTTAAGTTACTTTTGAGAAAATGGGGTTTAAATATTTAAGCTTTCGTAAAATCGGTGAAATTTTTATTTAAATTTTAATGTGTGATGCGATTAAAATATCCCTTTGCCACTAAAATTTTAGATACTTTTGCTTACACTGGATGCACTTAACTCATGTTATTACAAATGTCACTTGCATTCCTTTGCTTCTAGCCACCTCAATTCAAAAAAAGCTAATATGAATTTTTAAACAAGTTGCTGAAAATGGTTTTCGCTCATTACAATGCAGGCTTCAATTCAGTACGCATATTATTAAAAACATCTTGAAGCATATTCTCTGAAATTGAATTTATCGTTTCTTGAATATAATTTTTAGTACGATATTATTGACATAGGTTCTTTCTTCTATAGAAAACGCAACCATATTTCTGAAACACACTATACACTGCAGTGTTTACTTCAGTGCTTGAAGACTTGGAATGCAACAGCGGCCGTAAGTTTGTGTGTCTGACGGGAGCAAGGACATTAGTGAAGGGGTGAGAGTGAAGTACATTCAGAAATGCAGGTACAATAAAAATGCAAGTAAAAATAAAATGATGTCCCTGTATATACACTAATAGTAAGAGGAATAAAACTTAAAAATAATAAACATATTTCCCTCCCCTTGTAATTTTTATAAAGTAGAAAACAAATATATTCCTCATTTCTTGTTGCTACACTAATCTTCCTCAGTAGTTACTTCATCAGATATTATAGGCTCTGGAGTCACGGTTCAGAACTAGTGAACTTAAGATTCCATCTTACCATTACAAGTTTCTCCAACCTTTCAGGACACAGGCTATTTCTGAGTTTTGCATGAGTGTTGCCATGAGCGGACCAATTTCTTTCGTATGCAGCCGAAGAAAGTGGCACATTAATATTCGCGAAGCAATTGAATATAAAGCCTGTCCAGAACATAAGCCTTTCCACCACAGACTGCTGTTTCAAAATGACTCCATTGTACTCACGAGCTTACACAGTTAAGTATCACGACACGACTGCTTACGGACTACAAGCGCCGCACTGAACTCATCCATGCTGTATTATGTATTTGTGTACAAATAAGACATCCAACGACCAGCACCATACACCAACAATCCTAGCGCCTAGCACACAGAAGTAAAACGCCCGGATGTGTATGCAAAATGGATGGCATAAGTTATATGATGTCTGGATTGCATTCAGTAAATCCAATTAATCCTAGTAAACAGGGTTTTAAAATCATAAAAACCTATGTATTGGGTTTTAAACGGATTAAAACAGTTTCTTTACATCACTAATCGTGATGCACCTGGGGAGCTACGATGGGTAACGAAACCCAGTTACGAAAGCCAGCTATAACGGTTGGAGGAATCATCGTGCTAACCACACGATACTTTCATTCTTATTGTATGATCACCCACCTCTGCTTCTGCATGTGAGTGTGAGGCCAGCAGTCAGTAAATTCACCAATTTCAAAAACGTGAATTAAGTTGGAGAAATGGAAGAGCCTATTGAATTATAAAAACTATTACTTGAGAAACTAAATAAATACTATGAACCAAAGCCCAATAAAAAGCCACGGCCACGAGAAGAATTAGATATGTTCGTCTAACTTCTGAAACTGCGGTTATGTTGCTCGCTAACGTTAGTGTGACGGTCACATAATCTGAAATTTAGCAAAATTTATAAAACGTATCGTAACTGAGCTTCAGTGCTAAGTACCTAAAATACAGACCTACATATACAAGGTAGATGAATTATATTTTGAAGGTATTAGTGTATCAGAAAATCCATAGTGAATACTCGAGTAACATTAACTTACATATTATGTTTAATAATAAATAGAACAGGGAGCACCCGGGGTTGAACTGGGGACCTCTCGATCTGCAGTCGAATGCTCTACTACTGAGCTATACTCCCGCACGGAAAACATTTTGAACCATATTGTAGTGCATAATCGAGCAAAATTAACATACATATATTTAATAATAAATAGAGTAGGGAGCACCTGGGTTGAACCGGGGACCTCTCGAGCTGCAGTCGAATGCTCTACCACTGAGCTATACTCCCTCATGGAAAGCATTTTGAACCATATTGTAGTGTATAATCGGGCAAAATTAACATACATATATTTAATAATAAATAGAGTAGGGAGCACCTGGGTTGAACCGGGGACCTCTCGATCTGCAGTCGAATGCTCTACAACTGAGCTATACTCCCTCACGGAAATCCACTTGAACCATATTATAGTGTATACACGAGTAACATTAACATACATATATTTAATAATAAATAGAGCAGGGAGCACCTGGGTTGAACCGGGGACCTCTCGATCTGCAGTCGAATGCTCTACCACTGAGCTATACTCCCTCACGGAGCACATTTTGAACCGTATTGTAGTGTATAATCGGGCAAAATTAACATACATATATTTAATAATAAATAGAGTAGGGAGCACCTGGGTTGAACCGGGGACCTCTCGAGCTGCAGTCGAATGCTCTACCACTGAGCTATACTCCCTCACGGAACACATTTTGAACCATATTGTAGTGTATAATCGGGCAAAATTAACATACATATATTTAATAATAAATAGAATAGGGAGCACCTGGGTTGAACCGGGGACCTCTCGATCTGCAGTCGAATGCTCTATCACTGAGCTATACTCCCTCACGGAACACATTTTGAACCATATTGTAGTGTATAATCTGGCAAAATTAACATACATATATTTAATAATGAATAGAGTAGGGAGCACCCGGGGTTAAACCGGGGACCTCTCGATTTGCAGTCGAATGCTCTACCACTGAGCTATACTCCCTCATGGAAAGCATTTTGAACCATATTGTAGTGTATAATCGGGCAAAATTAACATACATATATTTAATAATAAATAGAATAGGGAGCGCCCGGAGTTGAAGCGGGGACCTCTCGATCTGCAGTCGAATGCTCTACCACTGAGCTATACTCCCTCACGGAAAACATTTTGAACCATATTGTAATATATACTCGGGCAAAATTAACATATATTTAATAATAAATAGAGGAGGGAGCAACCGTGGTTGAACCGGGGACCTCTCAATCTGCAGTCGAATGCTCTACCACTGAGCTATACTCCTTCACGAAAAGCATTTTGAACCATATTGTAGTGTATAATCGAGCAAAATTAACTTACATATATTTAATAATAAATAGAGTAGGGAGCAGCCGGGATTGAACTGGGGACCTCTCGATCTGCAGTCGAATGCTCTACCACTGAGCTATACTCCCTCACGGAAAACATTTTGAACCATATTGTAATATATAATCGGGCAAAATTAACATACATATATTTAATAATAAATAGAGGAGGGAGCACCCGTGGTTGAACCGGGGACCTCTCGATCTGCAGTCGAATGCTCTACCACTGAGCTATACTCCCTCACGGAAAACATTTTGAACCATATTGTAGTGTATAATCGAGAAAATTAACTTACATATATTTAATAATAAATAGAGTAGGGAGCAGCCGGGGTTGAACCGGGGACCTCTCGATCTGTACTCGAATGCTCTACCACTGAGCTATACTCCTTCACGGAAAA